>NW_010187123.1:229-6557 GCF_000695765.1 Mesitornis unicolor | reverse complement strand
CCCTGGTGAGACCGCATCTGGAATATTGCGAATAATTAGACCTCATTAATGTTTATAAATATATAAAGGGTGAGTGTCATGAGGATGGAGCCAGGCTCTTCTTGGTGACAAACAATGATAGGACAAGGGGTAACGGACACAAACTGGAACACAGGAGGTTCCACTTAAATTTGAGAAGGAACTTCTTCTCAGTGAGGGTAACAGAGCACTGGAACAGGCTGCCCAGAGAGGTTGTGGAGTCTCCTTCTCTGGAGACATTCAAAACCCGCCTGGATGCCTTCCTGTGTAACCTCATCTAGGTGTTCCTGCTCCGGCAGGGGGATTGGACTAGATGATCTTTTGAGGTCCCTTCCAATCCCTAACGTTCTGTGATTCTGTGAACCAAAACAAGTTATCTGAACAAAATCACAAGTGGAGGAAGCAGTGACATGGAGAGCACCAAATTTATTTTCTCATTCCAAATGTTTGTTACTGCATTTCAAATGCTTAATCTTGGAGGGTTGCCACTGAATTTTGAGCTGTGGAGGAGGAGCCCTGTGGCAGCAGAGGCAGCCTAGGGGTAGGGCATGGCACTTGGGACAGCCCCAGGCTGTGGGGGGGCTGGCTGCAGAGGCCTGGGGTGAGGTGGGGTTTGATCACCCTAGGCTATAACCATGCGGCTCTGGTCTCCACCATGTCCTGCCAGCCAGCACAAAAGTCTGGGTGGGGGTTCTTGGGGCCCCATCTTCCCTGCAGGGCAAGGTGCATGTGGTGCTGTGCTCCGCAGGAGGAGGCTGCTGCTGTCTTTCACTGTGAGAAGCTGATGGAGCTGGAAACAGTTTCCCATAAGCCTGTCATTAGTAATGACAATTCAGCAATGGGCACATCAACTCTTTATCAGGAGTCAGCAAGGCTATGCCAAAGTGGCCAAGCTGACTGGTTTTCATGTTGGCTTCCCCTGGTACAGTTTGTGTTCAGGGAAACCTTGGATCAAAAGATGTTGGACATAAATAATATGTGTGGGTTTGGTAATCACTTAGCAGCACAGAATGAAGGTGCGATTATTATTTGGTCTTTTAAGGATATAGTAGGTATTGTTTTTAGGAAGATGGAAGTATTGCCAAATGAGCCATGCCCCAGAGCTCATTGAAGAGCAGGATGAGTGCTTCCCCAAAAGTTCTCATGTTAATCTTCTCAATGAAGAAAGAATATCTGAAGCCTTTAGTTTAAGGGAAACAGATCAGTTACAAAATCCCTGTATGAAGTTTCTAATGCATTTTATGTACTACCTGCAGACTGCCTAGAGCACTAAAAGCCGTCCAGTTAATCCAGTAACTTGACTGTCATTCTGATGTGCAACAGAAAGGATCACAGTTTGTGTGTGCTCTTCTAGTTGTGTTAATTGTCTTTCAAAATAAAACATGGCTGTTCTCATTTAGTAATATGTGCACAACTTCAGAAGTGTAATCCAACAGTGGAGAATCACACCTGGTTCTTCATATGTGAAATGCTACTTGAGTTATTAAGTTTCAGAAGTTGTGTGCCCTTCTGGTTGGCATTGCACAACCTTTCCAAGCAAACCTCAACCCAGCTTTCATATGATTTGTGCAGACTGGACTGTAAGAGTCCTAGGTATGTTTACTGTAGCTGGATAGTATCCATTGTTTAATATAAATTCGTTTCTAAGTATCTCCTATGCTTTATAAAGCTTCTTAAGTCTAACTCAGAATCTGGGTTTGTTGGGTTTTTTTACATTCAAGACAAATTATAAGTTTGAAAAAAACGTCTTCAAATTCTTGCATTAAGCACTTTTCCAGTGCTTGTTCTTTGTTGAACCTGCTTACCCTGTTTCAGGGTAAGGAAGCAAAGTGGACGATGATGGCTAAGTATTTGTCTTCAGAAACATCACTTCTCATGGTGAAATTGGTTATAACACAGTTTCTTCTCTTCACAAGCTTTGCAGCTATGGTGTGGTCCTTGAGGAAGGACAGTCAGCTGTGTGAATACAACCTCAGCTGTAGGAGGTGGAAACAAGCGGCAGAAAATGTTGGCTGCTTACAAGACCAGAGTCAGGAAGGAGCTTTTGCAGGAGAAGCACATCCCTCAGTAGTGTCACTAGTAGGAAGACTGTGCCCTGGGAACAGAGCTGGGACTGTGGGGGGCAGGCTGCCAGGGGAGGGCTGTTTGCTGAGAGCAGAATCAGAGGCTGTACAGCGTGTGTGGCAGGCTGGATCTTTGGACAGGGCTTGCATTGTTCAAACAAAATACTTTTTTATTTATTTTCTTTAAGCTGCTGCCTCCCTGCTTCTCTCCCATGTCCTTTGTGTCTGAAGTGTTTTGTTGCTTTCAGACTCTGGCATGCTTGCCAAGTGGTTATTGTGTAAAGTTTAAGGGTTAGGAAAGGCATGAAATAATAATGATCTGTTCTACAGTATAAAACTTTTACGGGTAATTTACTGTTTTCCTTTTTACAGCATGTCACTACCATTTTTACTTTGGAATTTATTAGCCAAAGAAAATGCCTGGCAAGGCAGTAGCTGTGGTGACATGGGACAATAAAGTAATTGGACTCACAATTGTGAGAGCTCAGCTGAGGCAGTTTCTTAGGGGTGCTGTAGCTTGTGCAGGATGCAGTCAGGCAGCAGTGGCAGAGAGTAGGAGCTGTACCTGCTGCCACATCAGCTGGATATAAACAGTGTGCAGGGTCTCCAGGACTTTCTGAAGGAGATGCTGCAGCCATCTCAGTGTGGTGATTAACAACCCAGCCATCGTTTCCAAAGGCTGCAGCAGGCCGGCTCATGGGCAGAGCTTTGCTTTGGAAAGCAAATCTGAAGGCGTGGGGGCAGTCAGTAAGGAGAATGGTCTGCTCTAAACCTTTTTGAATCTAAAGGGGATTACAGCCAGGTCATTTCTACCTGTATCCCCTGCAATGCTGATAGCTACACTGTGGGCCAGACTTTTGTATCCTTTACGGTTCAAATGCTGTGTAGTGCCATGCATTTGGTTTTCAAAACTGCACCACAGACATGCCTAGAGAGTTCGAGGTCAGTTTCCCTAAAAAGGATTTAGAGAACATACCTAGCTTAAACTGTTGTTTCCTTAAATTTTTCATCTAAGTGTTTTCCTATATAAATAACGCAGATGACAAGAAGTCTTGAGAATTCATTTATGTCCACAGATCATTTTAATTGAACCCATCTCTTGTAGTAGTATAACCAAATGTGTAGGCAGTGTCCTGACTTCAATGCTGTGGCATTCCCCTCAGCCTAAAAATGTATCAAAAAAATTTAGATTACAAATGTTTCCCAGTGTTACTTAAAACACTTAAATGGAGAATCTAGATGAAAGTCTGGCATTATATTAGTATAGGAATGTTTTCAGCCTTTTATTTTAAATAATGAAAAAAATGTAAGGAACAATAATGACATTTTACAGTGGAAATTCTTCTGTTTTCATTTTTGTTATGGAAAGACTTTATTTTGGAGCTGATACTAAATGCAACTGTCAGCTGGACAAAGGTCTGATCTTGGAGGCCAGTTTTCATCGTCTAGATCTTTTCACCAGGTTCGCTATTCATAGCACTTAGAGCTGAATGAACAACACCCAACTTCACATTTTCCACTTTGGATTGTTGTCTCGTCTTTGGACCCTGCTCACTGATTTAGAGTTGTGGCTACTTAGCACTCATAAAATTCTAGCCTTGCTCTACTCAGGTACATACCTGTGTACTCACACAGCCTGATCTGATGGGCACTGTTTTGTTTGATTGGAGTTATATGGTATTCAGAGTGCATATGGCAGTAGTGGCTTCAGTGGTGTTTTATTTGTGAATGTATTGGTTTAGTCTCTGCTAGGGAGGTAAAATACTGAAGGCAAGCAACTTGTTAAATTTCCCTCAGTAAATAATAGAAATGGTATATAGTTTCATGGTAGAATTTTTGTATTTTAAATTGTGAGGGATATTTCTAAAATACAAAAAAAAAGAAATCTGACAAGTTATATGCGATTGGAGTAGACTTTCCCAGTACAAACCAAACAGATTTATGTCAATGTTAAGTGGAAGTTAACATTAATGTTCATTAGATTGAAATGCGGCCTGGCTGTGTCCAGAAGTGATTACATAAGTAAATCTAGTACTTGATCCCATCCTAAGGACCAGGATTTAGCATGTGCAGTGCTGCCATGGTTCATATAACAAATTGATTTATAGCCTTTCCTGAAAATAAGTCTTGAATAGTTAGTATGATAGGCATGCTTTGAATTAACATAACCTCTAATACAAAAAGCATCATTCAGAGTTATTTTTTTAATTATTTACCAAGTAACAGATTTGGAAGCACCAGAGCTGGGGAAGTGGATTTGTCTGCAGGTTGGCTGTTTTTGGTGCATGTCCTGATCAAAGCTTCCCGGCAGGCTGAGTACTTCCCTGGAGATGCTCTGGTGCCTGCTAGCTGCTGACCTGATACTGCAGCCGTCCCCTCAGCAGGAGGCCAGGAGGATCTCTCTTCTCCACCTGACTGCCTGTTTCTTTGAAATTCTGGAAGACCTCTGTCTTGTTGTAGAAATGGTAAATCAGCTCAAAAGTTAGGTGGAAATCAGAATGACTTCAATATATAGCTAGGTGCCCACATAAACATAAAACCGGTGCAGTCAAAGAACACAAATTTGTGAGAAGAAGAACTTCTTAAAAGATAGCAAACCCTCAGAAACTAATTTTAAAATATCCTAAGTAACATGTTCTATTTTAGGACATATATGTCATGTGTTAAGGACATCATCAAAAATGCAAGTTCTCTGCTCAGTGGGGCACATATTCAGAAGCACTGACCTTCATTTCTAATAACTAAGCTACCCTACCTTGAAAGTTACAAAAACCTAAAATTTAGAAATTGAAACTTAAATCGGTGGCATTGCAGTTTAGAAAGATAAGCTATGTTGATGCCCATGAAACTGAATATACCTACTGCCATGTGTACCTAAGGAAAAGTGTTATATTCAAATGATCAACAAGTTTGTTTACTGCATTAGGAAGGGAGACCCATCTAAATTTAGAACCTGATTGTATGTATGCAATATACTACCCCACTTCTGAAGATCTGTCTTTTAAAATGATGACAGATCTGTAATAAAGCTGTAAATCACTGCAAAACATTGTAGTATTTTGTCACACAGATTTCCCACGTGTGCTGCACATTCCTCTGAGGTGACCCAGCCTTTCAGGTGTCGATGCTGACCTCAGTGCTGCGGGGCAGGTGCTGACTTCTCAAACGGGTGGAATGTGCAAAGGCTGTGTGGGCTGTATGAAAGCCTCTGAACAGCTCAGATTTCATAAAGGTAACTGATGTTGAAGCCTGGCCAGCAGTGCTTTTTGGTATCCGGTCCAGCTTTTGGAGATGTACACAGCCAGGGGTTGAAAACACATGTGGAAGAATTCCTGCCTGCCCATCTTGCTCCATCCTTCCAGCATGTGCATAAAGCAGTCTCGTTAGCTGCCAGTAACCGTAGCTTTTATTTGCTAGAAGAACAACGTGTCAAATTACGTTACTAATAGCTAGGAAGGGGAAAGGCAGGTGGTCTCAAGAAAGTAAGAGTATATAGACATAAAACTTACTGGAGATGATTGCTGAAACAGTATCCATCATAATCTTAAATGTCACAGTTTCTATTCTCCCATCATGCATAACTGAACAGGTGGGTTTTCCTTGACTTTTTCAGCTATTTTGAACTACAAGGGTTATTCTCTGTCTGCATGTAAAACAAAAAAAAAAAAAAAAAAGAAAAAAAGCAAAGCTGAGGTTAAATAGTGTGTTTCCACACTATATAAATCCTTGTCTGGGAAGATCATGTATTTGACTTTCCATGAGTATTTTGCTAGTTTATTTCTTTACCATAAGCATGCTAAGAATCTAGCACATTAACTTTTCTTTCAAGCCTTTTCTAAAGAACAGAGGGCTTCTTATATTGGACTTAACCCTTTTTATAAACGTGACAACTGAATCCCTGTAAAAGCTGTGTCCACAAAATTTGTCAAAAGTGAAAAAAAACAACCAACCAAACAAACAAAACAAAAAAACCCAACCCTGCTGGTTTTGGTAAAACCAAAGTAAAACTGGTAAACGTGCCTTTACCGGCTTCGATGCAAGAGAGATGCTGAAACTGGCGTTGCCTGGCGGAGCAGGTGAAGGCCCCCGCTTCCCAGCTCCGCGCAGGGACGCGCACACCGGAGGCGGGCGGTGCGACGCCCCAGCGTGGGGGGCGGAAACGTGAGGTTGCGCCTCCGCGCAGCCACCGCCTGTTTTCCAGACCAGACCAGGCGGATCCAGCGCTGTTTCCTGGCCCAACCGGGCGG
>NW_010187123.1:0-204 GCF_000695765.1 Mesitornis unicolor | reverse complement strand
GGGTGCGGCGGGGGGGGCGCGCCCGCGGAGCTCCCGGGGAGTGCGGAATCGCCCACTCTCGGACCCTGCTCACCGCCATCGCCAGGGGGAGCTCGGCGCCCGGGCCCGGCAGTCGGGTTGTACCATTTCCTTGCGGGGGGTGACGGATGACCCGCTGCGGGCTGTAGCGCTCACCAGCACCGGCGCCCTCCTTTCGGTACTTGG
>NW_010187122.1:0-13348 GCF_000695765.1 Mesitornis unicolor | reverse complement strand
TCCTAATATTCTGTGATTCTGTGAAAAAAAAGTGTTAACTTTGACTGATTTTAACAGATATATACTTTAATTTTAGTTCTTTTTTTGGAGCTCAGTTTGGAGTTTTTTGCTCCAGATGAGAAGTTTAGTTACAACAATTCAGATTAGTTAGGTAACATATGTTCTCTCTCTTGAAAAATGCAAGAGTTGGTCCAAGTAAGAATGGATACCATAAACAAAGATCATTACAACTGACTCCCTGGGCAGCAATTATCCTACTGACAAATATCTACTTGAATGACACCTTAAACCTAATGACATCTGTGGGCCACAGCAGGATTGAGTCTTAAACTTTAAACCAAGAGCAAACACATTTGCCCAAATCCAAATTAGAGCCTAACAAGTATTGCTCTGATATTTACCAGGTTTTTTAAACTTTCGCAATGGACTATCGTTGACCCAGAAAATGTCTCGTGGGCAGCAACCTACTCTCAATATAAACTTCTAACTGAAAACACAAGAAATATTAAATAGTGCCACAGAGCTACTCATCACCGCTATCAGTAGCCGGTGGTTTCCATAGGCTCATTAGACGTTATTACTTTCACACTTCTCTCGTATTACCAATATAAATAAAAAAAAGCAAACACTCCCTGCTCTTACACACACACACACACACACACTCTGCACGATGCAAATACAGGAGAGCTGTAAAGCATACATATTTTATCACAATGCTTTTACAGCCAAGGGCAGCATGGAGCAGTTTAACAATGCCAAATGTACCTTCTAAATTATTTGTAAAATGGTTGCTTAGATGGCTCCACTAACATTTGTCACGTTGTTGGGTATGTGATTAGGAATAAGCCTGATTTATTGTCCTCAACAGTGCAAATGCTGGCAGTTATATGCTGACCTTGACTACTCATTGCCATCAAGCTCATTTGTGTTTCTGCAAGTTGGCTTTAGTAATAGCTATATGGAGAATTAATTAGAAATAACAGATTTTGTAAAGAAGAGTCAATAAACCCACAGATAATCCAGCATTTTAAAAGCTGATTATATAGGTTATTATGCTTTTCAAACCAGATGTCATAGAGGAGCACAGTTCAAACAAATGATGCCTCTCTGATGATAAAATGAAGCACACCAAAGAAGCATAAGCCACAATATGAATCCCAAACTCATTTGTTCCAAGCGCTTTTATTATTATGAGATCTAGATGAGTCCTTTTTAATTTCACATCATTGACTTTTCTTTTTCATTAAAAAAATCCTGGTAGTAAAACAAACAGAAGGAACCTGTGTATACCTCAATAATAAAGTAATGCATAAACAGGTAAAAAGAAGTTGAGATCAGCATTGTATTTTCACCAAAACAAACAAACAAACAAAAAACCCTTTAAGAGGAAGAATAAAATCAGGAGATTCAAGATGCAGAGACTGCCAGCATCTTCCTTCTAACCCTTTTCATCCTTTTCCTGAAAGGGTTTAAACCCCAGATGAGTGAGAGTCATCTTCTTCATCTTCATGGCTGAAATCTTCCTGGTTTCTATAGCTAATACTGCTTCCTTTGACTCCCTGCTTCTCTAGCAGCTCTCCTAGTATCTTCCTTTAACTTATCGTTCACTCAGTCATCACAGTAGATAGCATAACCATCTCCTCTTCACATTACCTCAATTATTTTTGTGCATGTTCACACAAAAACAATAATTTCACTGGCTAAAATAACTGTACTAGTTATTTAGAAAATGTTATACTGGTCAGAAGTTGTCCAATAGATTATTTGACCACTATATAACGATGTTGGTCATGACCTTCACCAGCAGCATGTACCATCTCCCAGATTTTGCCACCTGCTGCTAGTTCTAATTGTCAGTACTGAGTTTTGACCAGTATCAGTTTTGCCTCATGTAACCTGAATTTCTTTAAAAGTTTCACTGCAGGAAGGAACTCTGGCTCTCTCCTATAACTACCTGCATAAAGCAGATTACCAGACTGGAAAATGGTATTTCTTAAAATGTCAGACTATATAAACCAATCTTCTTGTCAGTGGACCAAGAAAGCATAGAGAAGTGAAAAGGTGCAGAGATGAAATGATCAGATTTTTGGAGAAGGCAGCAGTCACATGGAACCTCATGAACACTAAGCTATGGCAGGATCAGTGAGACCAAACTACTCTTGAGCCTTAGCAGCAACATTCCTGCTTGCAGATGGAGCAGTATTTACCCTCTGACGTTTGGCAGAGGCATATAAATTGCCAAATAATCCAGCTGCAAATTCTGCTGGCTGAGTTTCTCCGGGCATTATCCTACTCCTGCTGAGATGAAGACAGATTTTACATTAACAGTTATGTTTCCTTGGATGAAACAATAGGACCCATATGGCCACTAACAAACCTTATACCTGCAGCCTTAGAAAAAAAAATTAAAAATAAAAAAATCGAAGTTTTGAGGGTTTTTTAAGACCAAACTTCTCACTCCCTCCAAAAAAACACAACCACCGAAAAACTTTAAGCTCACAACTCTTGAACAAGGTCTAAATATTTTAGGAAAGCTACCTGTGTACTTCAGTGCATGTCAGGGATGATAGACGCCAAGCATCTGAAGCAGTGAATGCTTACTCTGACATTTAGAGTATAGTATGAGTCCATAATTAATTTAAGTGGTAAGGGAGATAATTAATTTCTTTCTTTAATGTCTCCTCTCTACTGGAATAACAAAGATAACATAAAAGTATCCATAGAAAATACATTTTCAGTGTGAAATATTCAGGAAATTCAATTAAGAAAGAAAAACAACACAGAAAATTCTTGTGCTATAAATCAATTATTTTTGAAATGTCCTGAACTCCAAGATCCCGAAGGTCTTATTTGGATTACTTTTGTTTGCTTTGTTTCAGCTAATGATGAACTCATGCAAGCCACTACTACTCACTGTAATTTTAAATAAATGGACTAGTATCTCAACCAAAATAAACTAATTTTGCCACCTGTGACTTTGAGGGTATATTTTTAAGAAATTAAAAAAAACCCCAACAGACAAGTTCAGCAGCTGTTACACACATTTCATTTAGCAGTTAGTCTCAATTATTTTTTTTTAGGCACAGAGGTATTCTAGTCTGAGACAGAAAACTTACTATTGTTTGAACTTCAAACACTACAACCTTAATACAAATGTATAGATTAAAAAATTAATCCAGTGTTTATACTCTTTTTTTTCTCTTAAGAAATGCTTAGTATGGTGAAACATGTAGAAATCAGAGGAGAAAGCGCATTTAGTTAAGAGGAAACAAACTGAGAAATCAGATGGTTTCTCTCCTCAGCAACTCCAGCTTTCACATTAAGTTACTTTATTTAGCCATGCCTAAGGGTCATATATCACACTTTCATATCTGGATCTTAATTATGGTAACAAGCAAACTCTGACGTGTACTGATAAGAGAAAAGGCTCCACCCTTTCTCCTAAGCTCCCTCAACTCTAAAAAGGTTCACTCAGGATTTTAAAAAGGCATTTAAATTGCAGTGTTTTTTCTGCAAACAGAAGCTGATGGGTTCTCCTGTGCTGTAGTCACCAGTGAGTAGTTTCCTGTATTTAGTTTAACCTTAAGGCATATGTTGATTTTATAAAACGAAGCAAGTGTACTAAGCTCCTTCAATTTCCATTTACCTTAGTGGATGCTGACGGGACCCAGCATTTTCCTCAATCCAGCTGTAAGCCTTGACTGTCCCTTAACCTTCTGTACTGAAATCTTTTGGTAGAAACTATTGTTGGCTATCCAAATTTTACCCCAAAATAATCTCTGGACTACAAAAAAAATACAAACTTAAGCATAAATAAATCAGTGTTCTGCTGGACTGAAAATGAGAAGCACTTATCTCCTAGAGAAATAAATTACTTCTTATCCACTGATTTAGAGATCAGAGAAGTATAACGTCCTCCTGAAGTTTTTCTGCAATGCACTTTTTCTCTAACTACTGTCTCAATGTAGCAGCATCTAACTGACTCAGGGAAATAAAATTTACTTGTTCTGCACTTTTTTAGGATGTAAGTATAGTTTATACTGAAATGGAGTGGTTAGCCTGGACAGGGAAAACTCCAGCTCTGGAAGCCAGAGAACAGCCGTAAGCCTCACAGCACATTTGATCTAACTTTTCATATTTGGTCCACTTATAGAATTAGTGCAGTTTAAATGCATGCAATGTTGGTATTTGTGCTCTTGATTATAAAGTGCTATGTATTCTATAGCAAGATAAGGCAGGAACAGTTTATCTGGAAAATGATCTAGTTAATTATTGAAAGTCTATTTGGGGGGGTGGGGTGGGTGGGCAGGGAGTTCGTTTAACTCTTTCTTTTCTGCACCTGCTCACCTGCTGTGACTGAAAGGAGAGAGACAGCTTTGAAAATCCAAATTTTCATAGTGCCATGTCATCTTTTGTCACTGAAAAAATACGTAAACTAATTATGCATCCTGATCACTCTCATATGAGAGCACAGTAGTATTTACTCGGTGAGGCTCTGCTACCTTCTTGGTCAGCAGTATTTTAAAACTGCACAAAATGCGGTGATTCAGGAGAGTTTTATCTGCTGATGGGGACATGAGTGGGAAATCATTACCATGAGGAGCTGCAGGCAAGACAAGGCTGCGTGACTATCTTGCTCTGCTGCTGAGGACTCCTAAGACAAAGAAAAATTGAACAAGCAAGGAAGAATGAAAAATATACATCAAAGACAAATGTAGGGAGATGCTACCAGTAATAAGAACATCTCTTTAAAAAGCTTCCCCTTTTCAAAATAAAGATCACTACTTTTTTCAAGTTCCTCCCGCAGAGCCTAAATGAGCAACTCCTAAAAATACCTGTCTTTGCTTGAAAGCTTTATTTTATGAAACCTTTATTACAGCAACCTGAAATGACATTAATGACCAGTGTATCGACCATTTTCAACCTTAAGAAATGTAATTCTCAAGTTCAGACAAAGACCTACGTATGTCTGGCAAGGGCTTGGCCCCATAAATCCTAAAAGAACACCTATATCAAAAATATTAGTTTATAACAGAAGTAGCTTGCTCCAGTTGTACGTACTTGCCCATTACGAACTATTTATCTTGTGAGTGCATGATATGCCTACAGAGAAAGCCACCACACCATTAATGCCCTAACCAGACAATACAAAAAGTTTACAAGAGTTCCATAATCAAATAAAGGAAAAAAAATTAAAATATTTCAGAATAAGAAAAAGTAATCTGAACTGCCATCCTCAGGCTACTGGGGATTAAAATACCACAATAAAAAACCTCCAGAGCAACCATGAAACCATAGGGAAAAAATGCACCAAAGCACAAAAAAAGGTTACCATGGGAACAAAGGCTATTTTCCAACTTGTCAAATAAGAGCCCCAGTAGGGCAGACCTTTACTCATAAGAGCAATCCCACAGGCTTTGAAAGGCAACATGTATAATTATTGCTTGAGCTGAAAGAATCTAATGGGGGTAAAAGGAAGGTTTTGCCCTTTCAACTCCCTTGTGCCCCCCACATCCAACAAGACAAAATTAGTATCGATGTTGAAAGCGTATTAGCATTACGGTACCAGTATGTGCTATATTATAACTCCACATAGGAAGAAAGAATAGAAGCAGGAAAGTCTGCACACTAATCTAAACTTCATAAACGAGGTGCAGGAAAAAAACCAAAGGCAAAGACTTCTCGCAGTATTATTAACTATGAGTTACCAACACAGAACCGAGTAATAAGACACAAGTCCACAAGCGTTTTGAAGAAATTTCTGACATGAACAGACTTAAATATCTTGCAATGTGCAGTGAGTTCTCCATGCATTTATAAAAGGAAGGTTCAAAAAAGAAATAATCTACTGAAGATGATCTTACTAATCAAAAGGTAGTAATCCTTAATAAGGTTAGATACAGTGCTTTACATTTTACTGGAAGTTCCCAGCTTGGCACTTGTTTCAGATGATACAGTAAAAGGCGAACTCCAACTTTACCACCACCTCTGATTAACAGGTGTTTTAAAAGGCAATTAGTCACATTATTTTGAAATATCATCTGTGACTTCTAAAAACACTATTTGAAATAATGAAGGTTTCATTTTAACTTTTTTCCATTTTAAGAAATTCAAGCTATTCGTGGCGTTTTAATGCATGCAATTATTACTTGATACAAGAAATAAGAAGACTCCTGCAGCTCTAGGCTGGGGAACTACAGAGACACTGGGGTAGTTTGTAAATTCGTCTTTTCCACACTCTTGGTCCCATGGCCCCCGTAAAACATCTTCCTAAAACAAGAAGGTGCAAAAGCCAGGGTGATTTCCACTTCTGTCTCCTTTACTGTTCCCCTCTTGATCCCTTCACAGGCTTTTGCTACCTTTTGACAGTGTAATAAAAGGATAGTCATGATGCTTGAGGGATATGCAAGGGTTATGGCAAGCAGAATATGCCTGCATTGAGTAGACAATACAGAGCAAATGGATGGGGGATTCAAACCTGTCAGCTCCTGAGAGAAGGGAAGAAAACAAAGGAGGAAAAACAGGACAGGAACAGGTATTCAGGCAGGCGTTCATGTGGCCTGTTTCTATGAGAGGTGAAGATGGCTCTAGTGCAACAATCCCTCATTTTTGTGACTGTGGCTTCTTTAGTTGGCCAATCTCCAGTGGCCTTTGCCTGTGCCTATCTGCAAACACCATGTAGCCTAAGATTCACTTCCCAGCTTCTCTGTCTCACACAATGCTTACCAACAGTTTGCAGTTGGATTTCCTCCAATACCTCAGCATATTCTCTAGCCATCACATATTCAAACAACGCATCTAATACAAAGGCGCCACTCTAAGGTTGGCAACTAAGAGTCAGTGCTTTGGACACACAAAATGAAACCCCAAACCATCGCATACAAAGTTCTAGGTATGCAATACCACGTATAACAAGGTTTTCAAATGCAATCCATACATTGTGTTTCTTCACCAGCACACTGTGAAGTTCCTCTGTTAAACTGTTCCCTATAAACCCGCTTCCCATAGAGGATTCTCTCATGCTTTCAGAGTATTCACCACCCACGGTGAAATAAAAACTCTCCCATTTTCCCTTCAGTGCAAATAAGCAGCTATGCAACCCTCCTCCTGCCTTTCCTTCAGGAAGCAAACATCTACCCCATACAGCCACAGCAAGTATGTGAGTTAACTCCTTGGTCTAAAATGACTAGCTGCTGGTAAAGGTCTCTGTGGTACCTCCTCAGAAAATACTCTGATAGAAAACCAGTCTTAAAAGTATTCTGATCACAGTCCAACCTGTGTGACCTGCGAATTCTGTCACAGGTGAAACAGCCTTTTCAGGCTTCATACTTGCTTGTAAAAATTGTAATTAGCAGAGGACACGGCAATTAGCACCTCCAGTTTAGACAGTGGCATCACTTCCCATTCACCCCACCTCCATTACACAAAGGGGCAACTTGCAGAGATCCTTACTTTTATATTTACACCAAGGTAAAGTACAGTCACTCCTGTTGCTGGTGATTATGTTGACCACCACATTTATTTGTGCACTTCAGATCTCTCTCTTTTCCCTTGCCCACAGTTTATGTGGATGGTCAGGCAGTATGCACTAAAAGAGAGAATCATTAATGGGTACTCAACAGCCCTATCTCTCATCCTACTATAGTAGAAGGAATGCACAAATTCTTTTCATCCTTCTTCCTAACTTCAAGAGCCAGGTAAGGTGAACAACTTGGAAAGAGAGAGAGAGAGGAGAAACATGTGAGCCACTCATCTTTGTAGAACCTTCTCCTCTTCATTTTCTCTTGCAGATGAGCTTGTTTTGAAGTGGACACACAGAAAAAGATGACTTGAACTAATCATTGCCATCACCAGTGAGAAAGACACTGCGTACTTGCATCTGCAAGAGCTAATAGGAAGACAGTATGGCTAGAACATCTGATCTCACTCTCCAGCATACACATAACCTGCGCATGTGTAAATGCACCAACTGTAAAAATGCCGTACAGCTTTAGAGTGATTGGCAATTTTTAATTTTGCATATCCTTGGATTTAGATAAAATTATACCTAATTTAGACACCAGGAGATCATGGCAGAGGAACAGCTTAGGTCATAAAACAAAAAAGCATCAGAGCCGAAATGCAGTCATTCAGAGCTTGCCACAGAAGTTAAGGCTTCCAAGTAGAAGTACTACTGAACACTGGAAGATATGGGTTTTAGTAACTACATGCACAGTTAACATCCAAGAGTCCCTTTTGAAATCAACAACAATTACATAACAGGAAATCTCCATTCCCATTAACTAAATACAAATTCTATTGATAGCCAACAGAAGATAATCAGACTGCATATGTATTTTTAAAATATTCCAAACCCCAATTCCTTTTAATTCCTCTTCCCCTACTTTCACAGCAAGTGTAACCACTGACATATAATACAGTTATACTGTATTAAATAACTATAGATTTAAACTTTTAAATCAATTAAAATATCCCTCTATTATATGTCAGATTGACAAGTAATAGCCTGCTGAGTGCCACGGAGAATTTTGGTCAAATAGCAGATGAGGGCTGCAATCACTGACTGATACCTAGAGCAAAGGCTTTTGGTAATTCTCCCACAAGCAATCACAATTGCTGACAAAGTTCAAATTTGTCTTGACAGGATTGTCAAGGCAAGCTAGAAATGTTCACAATTGCAAGTCAAAGAATTCATTTTTATTCAGCTGAAATTCACTCTGCTGCTCACATACTAATGATACACAGTACTGTACCTACCACACTCTCTGGCTGAATAGCTGAAACCCATATAGCAAAGACTAAAAGAAAATGGAGTATTAAGCAAAACACAGACCAAGGAAGTTACGTTCTGCAACTAAAACAGCCTCAGTTTCTCTCCTAAATCCTCTGCTGCATACTGTCAAAACTCTCTTACAATATATAGCGGTCCTTGATTTTGGAAGGCAGCTTGCATTTAACTTCAGTGGGAATAAGGGCTGGTACAATAATTAAAACCACCACCATCCCTCCTGTTTCACGAAAAGGTTGTTTAACTGTTTATGCACAAAAGCACATTACTGTAGAGGCAAACTGACAGCTGAGTGTGCATAATTATGTGCTTATGCATAAATTTACACAATTTACATAGTAATCAAGGTGAATAGCAGAGTGAGCAAATATTATTACTCACTAAGCCATCCCTCCCTAGATCTCATTTACGCAGCCTGTCTGTGGCACAGATTTTCAATTTTCTATAGCAAGGACCACGATATTTACATTCATTGTTAAGCCACAATATCACTCACTGACACAACAGGTCCCACACAGAGTGCAATTAAAACCAAACAGAAAGAACCTGACGACACACATTCTTTGCTCCATTAAGCAATTTCTGCCTATTCTAAAACAATCTGCTATTTTTTTTCCCCTCTGCAGCCACTTAAATTATTTCTGCTATAAACAGGTGTGCACCATACAGAATAAGCACTTAGGAAGAAAGACGATGACTCAACAAATAGCAAGTTTTGAGGACCCACCGTTTTGAACACTGCAGCAATCTCAATGTAACTTAACTTTATTACATGGCTGGAGGATCCAAGCAGCCCCTGCTGTCCCCATTTGCACCCCTTCAGGCATCAGAGCACTTCACTCCATGCTGTCTGGCACGGAAGCCCATCACAGTCACAGAGACCTACAACTTCTTTCTTCTGTATCTGCTTTCCGCATTCCCAATTAACATCTAAAAAAATAAAGCAAGTGCCAAGCTCCAAAGTATATGAAAATGGCTTTACTATTTTTTAAAAACTGTTAGTTGTTATTCAGGAGCAGGAGTAATGAAACTCTGTTTCCTAAGGCTTCCTCCTTCCCACTTGCAATGTTTAGTAGGAGAAAAATGCAAACTCACCTTTCCTCTAGTGGGGGCACTAATTGGGTGTCTCGCTTCCACCCAGTCACTTATTTTAATGAAACTGGTAAGAGATAACAGCTAAAATTGAAAGAGGTAATAGCTACTCACTGTCAAATTCAGTTGAAGTTGGCTGACATTCAACAGTTATTAGGAGGGAACATGTAGACAGCACAGTTACATAAAACTTAATTTCCTTCGGCTCTGTTTAGGGTTCTGCTGGACTTGCTACCATAACCAACAACTTGACAGGAAAAAATGCTCAAAAAGCTATCATCACTTTAAACCTCCAACCCTCACACATACTTGCATATTTAAAAAGCATCATCTGCTTAATTAAAGCATGCAATCCCCTCAGAAGGGTCTGCCCTCCATCCCACAAGGGCATCCAAATATACCCTGTGAGCCAACACAAACCCTTCTGAGCCTCCTTGCTCCTCCAGGTTGCCACCTCCCCATCTTTCGTGTGCCCACAGCCCACAGCTTCTGGCGCTTGCCTCGCTGGAATGGCACACAGCATTACTGCCTTCACCCTTGTACGCTCCAGGTGTCTTCAGCAAAAGGGGTGGGGAGTCCTAATTTGTGACAGGAGTATTTGGTTTTGTTCGTTCTTACCATCAGTGAAAACAGCAATTACAAATCATATTAGCAGCCCTCATCCCAGCTTGTCCAACTTAAGCTTATGGATATCTGTGCTGCCGTACCACGGCTCGTGACTTCTCATCCCCACCACGAGCACTGCCCACAGGGGAAACCCTGCTCCTTGGTTCAAAGCAAGCAGAAGACTTAGGCCCAAACAGATCTGATGCTGCTTTGTTTCACACTTCTTTTTATAATTCAAAGCAAATGAAGCAAAGTATTTACTTCCTCTAAAAACAGCACACACAAGACAGCAGGCCTGTCATGTTGCACACCAGACACGGTGCTAACCACTGTATCTATGCATCTCTGAAGTTGTTCTGCATGATTCTGGAAAGAAGAGTTTCCATTACAATGATGAATTAAATCCTGCTATTCTGTGTTGGAAGAGTTTGCCTTTTATTTTTACTTTTTTTTTTTTTGCCTTTTTTTACTTAAGCTGGCAAGAAATTAACCCCATTTTTGCAGCACATTAACAGCTACAGATACTCATCTGATTTATTATTTTTGTTTTGCTTGTTTTTCCTGAGTAATGTATTCTAGTTTGGCATATACCTACAGAATTCTTGTTATTCAACCTGTAAAAGCTTGATCACAGTGCAGAGCAGCAGCATCATCCTTTTTGCAGCTTTGGATTCCAAATATGGACCTTCCTTGAACATGTCCATGCAGTATTTCCTGGACTTGCCTCAGAGTCATCCTGATTTGAATGAGTCCATAGAAAGCAGCTTCAGGTAGCACACTGTCCATCCTTCTCTTTGAAAAACCTACATCTGTGCTCCTGCATCTACAAAACTCACGTTTCTAAGCTAAGTATTGGAAAACACTTCTAAGAACTTGACACCTAAAACCTTTTCCAGGCCTTTTACACCAGCAAGGACTCTAAGACTGTCCAAGAGGAACTGCTTAGTGCTTGGAAGAGACAAGGCTGTTATCCAACTTTCACAGTCATACAGAGGAATGTTAATAAAAGTAAATGCATACCAAGCACTTGTTTGAAGTTCAGTGCTTCTTTCATTCCAGAAACACTGCTTTAATCTCCCAAATGCTGCTCTGCCTTTTGTTATACTATTTCCTGACTCTGTTGTCAAGCACAACACTTGGGCAACTTGCTGCAGAAGTAGCAGAAATTACCTACAAACGTCAAGCCTGTGCTGATAGCATGCACATTTTCTAATGGAGTGAGGCTGAAGCAGGACCTCAGTTTTCCTCATGGAAGTGCTGAGGCAAGACTGTTTGGCAGAATAATCTGGAGTCAGTCCCTCCTGGCTTTCCAGCATGTGGGAACCAACGGCAGTCACTGGCAGAGAGCAGACTGCAGGTTATCAGCTGCATGACCTTGGATTTGATGCAAAAAAGTCACTGAAAGTTTAAAATTCCCCCAATCCTGTAACACGACATGCAGTTTTCCTTATTGCAGCCTCCAAACCTGTCAGGAAGCAGCTCTGCCTGTAAGATACCAAGGCAGATCAGGGTGGGGATGAAGGCTTGTTTTGTGCCCTTCTGTCAGTGAAACGCTGCAATGTTCTCCCTCGATTGAAAACACGTGTCAGAATTGCCACTGTTCCAGCAGAGGTAGAATTTTCTCTTTCCTGTAAGAAGTGACAGATTACAGTAGTTTCCAAAGAAGGAGCTCTAATGCTTTTGTGGAGTTGAATCCCTGCATCCTTGAACTTCTGAGGAAGTCCTTCACCTTGTCCTTGATGGCTGTAAACAGTTGTGCTGTGTCAGGCCAGGTGGTGACCTCTGACCAAATACTCCAGCAAAAGTACCCATGAGTGCCTCCTGCCCTTCTCTGCAGTACTTACAGGATTGATACAAGAGTCTATTTTGCTGCCAGCTGCTCTTGGGTGCATAGGCTGAAGAATGCCATTTAATGCTTTGTCAGATATGCCAGATGGACATTTTAATAAACTGGTGAAATGTTCATGCCACCGATTTGGGACTTCCTTGTAGCCGGCTCTCAGTTTTTGACCATCTTGACTATAGACAATGCAACAGCACTGAATTTACAGCCACGGACTAGTTTTAAGCAGCCACAGATGCTCATGTAATTTCTCATGGCTTTTTTGCCATTATAGTTAGTATAAACCAATGGCAACCCCTCAGGTTTTTGCAGGAAACACTTGTGGAGCCACAATAAATTCATGGTGGCCACAGCCAAAGCAGAGCTGATAAGCGCTTACCAGGCAGCCACAAATGCAGGTCCCAAGGGGCTTCCTGTGGTCACTGTGACAGCTCCTAAAAAACACTGGTCCCAACTGGCAGTGGAATGTATAACAACAAAATAAAAACACATGAAAAGAATAGAATAAAAAGGGCTCTCATAAATACTGTAGATACTGGTTAGAGATCCCTCAAAATAAATAATGCAATTGGCTGTGCTTCTTAAGACATTTATTAGCTATCTTAAAGTTACCATGGTTGCATGAAAAAAAAAGCCACAACAACTAAAAAACTCATTATATGAAGAGAGTCTAAGAAGGCTATGAATGAATATTGATAAACTGCTGATCACGATGTGCCATAATTATTCTTAAGAGCATGAGGTCACAATCTTAAATTATGAAACTGCTGAAATAATATTTTTAAAGTTTCATCTTTCCCTTATGCAAAAAAAAAAATCTCTGCTAAGCCTGCAAAATCTTGACCTCAAATTTAAGGACATTATGCTACTTTAATAAATTATATAGAAGGCTTGACTTGTGATCAAGAAAATGTTAAGGATTGTGTTATTATATTTTACATTATTTCTTTACTCATTAAACCTGAAGCACTTTCATTAAAAATACAGTAATTCAATTCACAGAATCACAGAATCACAGA
>NW_010187121.1:0-8410 GCF_000695765.1 Mesitornis unicolor | reverse complement strand
GGGTGTCTATATTTTCCAAATAGCTAGGGGCCGTGCTGTTGTCAGGGGGGTGCTGCAGGGAGCAGCGACCAGCGGGGAGCGCCTTTGCGGGACTGACAGGAAGATGGGTTCCCTGTGGCGCCGGAGTGAGGCGGGGAGCGGGATGTGCCCCCTCACGCAACGATCATGCGCGAGTGGCCCAAACTCGTCTTCCTCCAGAGACGCTCCGAGTACCTCACCCCTGAGTTATTGCCGGGATTTTATGTGCGTCTTCCACTTATCGTGTACACAGCAGCAACCTGAGGTGCGAAAATAATGACAGAAGGGCTGTCCCGTTCCCCTCTCTCCCTCTGCCCAGTGAGCAGCTCTTCAGCTTCACTCCAGGTGAAGGCTCCGTGAACTGCATGTACATTCGGTCGGGTTTTTTAAGGTCACTAAATTCTGGGGAGGGGGTGAATGGGCATACAGTGGCCGCCAAGAGTGGCCATTTCTTCTCGTACAGAATAGAGATCCTGTTAGCTCTTCCAAAATGCATAGTCCGGAAGAATGATGGAGGCTGACTGGGGGGATTTGCTGTGCTCCCTGGAATTCAATAAAAGTAAGAAACTATGCTTCTGGAGAGGAGGACGTTCTCCAAATATTCACCAACCAGGCCTTTGTGTGAAATGTTCTCATGTTCATCGGATGGTTAATGTTGCCTTTCAGAGCGGAACCAGGCATGAAACTTTTCTGTCCAGGTGTCTTCCTTCTCTGCAGCCTGCCCCCACCCTTACGCTAATGAGCTGCAAAAAGCCATTAGGAATAAGAGAAGCCCAGCATTTATTTCTATCTGTCACTGGTGGCAAGGGTTAATAAAAGACCCTGGGTAGCTACAGATAAAATTTGGACCTTGGTATCTAGGCCACTTTCTTTCTCCCAGCAGTGCTGTCCCACATTCAAACTAATTAACAGCAAAATCTATGCTGTGTAACGACTGCAGGGGCTGGATCATATTTAGAAATTGCACAACCTTAAATATGTCGATTGCTGATGTCCTCATGTACTGAGGTTCATTGAGTTCTGTGAAGATCTCTCTTTTCAGTGGACTGTAGTTCAAAAATGATAGGCACAAGTGATACCGTCTTCCATCTTCTGCTGAAAAAAGTTTGGTTCCTTGCATATAATATTTTCAGTTTTAAGCTGCAGATTTTTGTCTTCAGATCTACATCAGTAATTAAAATTACTCCTTTCTAGCACAAACTGTTTAGTTGTTCTAAAACAACTGAACTTTAAAGCTGAACTTTAATACTGAACTGATCTTTGGATAGGAAGAAGTATTATACATGGTATTTCCCACAGAAAATGAGTGTGAACTTCTGACTCCTCCCAGGAAGCCTCTACAGCTTTCTGCCTGTGGTCTTCAGACCTGGCAACGTATCGTACAATTGAGGAAAGGTAGCTAAGATGCCTACGTCCATTAGCAGTTGGCTTAAATTCTATCTACAGGGGACTGCATTTGGAAATAGGAAATACTTCTCAAACTGAAGAACACTGAAAGTTCACTATTCTAGGTTGCTGTGTGAACAAGGCAGAAGATTGCTCTAAGAGAAAGATTAGTCTATACAGGACAAGGTGTGTACATGTAGGTAATAACTTTTTTCAGACCAACAGGTATAGAGGGAAAAGTAGACAGATTTCTGGGTTAAGAATGTCCCTTTTTTGTGTGCTGAAGTAGTAACATCCAAAGCTAAACGCAACTTTAGAACAACTGCTTAGAGCTTAGAGAGGGATGTATCAGCAAGAGCAGCTCAGAATGAAAAAGGGGAAGTAGGCATGGAGTAGGTGTTATGAGGGGACAATGAGGGCTGAGCTGGTAGGAAGTTCCTAGGACATACTGGTTTTAACTGCTTAATGATTTTTCACATAACAGGAGAAAATCCTATGTGGAAAGAATCTCCCCAGAAGCACTTGTCCTACATTTTGGGCACCTCAAACCACAAAACTCATCATTAGAAGCATAATTCTCTGTGTTCCAAAACACCAGATCAGTTTAAACCATTCCTGAGCAAGAAATGTTAAGATATGTTGATGCCCATCCACTACTACAGCAAGGAACACCCCCTGCCACTGAACCATCAGTATCCTCCATTCTTACACTTGCAGTTCCAGGGCTGTACCACACTTCAGGCTGTGTATGGCCTCTTTCCTGAAGTTTCGCTACTGAAAACAGCCACGTGGCACCAGCATGAACCCCTAGAGATGGTCTTTATAGACCAAAACACTGTGCTGTTGGTGAGGGAGAGTTTCTCACAAAACAAGACTTTCTCCCTCTCATCTTTGAGTCCTCATCCTTAAGAGAAGCTTCAGGACTTGAGCCACGGAAGTGACACGGGAACCAGGTTTTCTGCCCAATACCCACACCCAGGGACTCAGTGGAGATGCTGCTCTGATAGTAGATGATAATTTCCTTCTGCTCCCACCCCTCCCACTTAACCTTACTTACCTGTCATTGTCTCTCCTTTTTGCTTAGTTAATAAATGCCACTTCTTCCACCCTTAGCACCCTCTACATCATTAACATCATTAACATTCTCTCTGTTCTACAGCTGCTCTCTTCTCCCTTTCAGAGCTGGCTTAATTAATAAATAGCTTAGTAAATCTTAAGAAATTGTTCTTGACTGAGGGCTACATGCAGCTGCTGTTTCTAACCTGAAAAAAAGTTTGTATGGCCAAAAGTTTGTCTAATTTTTCCACCTCTTTGTCTTGGTCTAATAGAAGATACTACTTCTTCATACAGCCCTAGTGCTGCACATCACATCCACAGGAGACTTTCCCTGTGTGTCTGCCTTGTCCTTGTAATGATTCCTTAGGTATCCACCATGGCTGGTGGTGGGAGAGAGGAGACTGGACCAGACACCACCTTTGCTTCGGTCAGTACAATGCTAATCATGTTCTTACACAGACAAACAGCATCTTTCTCAAAGCACAAGCACTCTTCTTTCACCTTCTTGTGAAAATACAGTCATCCATTTTAAGAGAAACCAGAATTTGGGCATTGAATTCATACCTTAAGAGAAATTTCAACTTTTACCTCAAAACAATGCACTTTGTTACTTGTTACAATAGCCACTTGGGGAAATTAGAACTCTTGCACGTGGGAAGAATACTGAATTTTGTCCACTTATATTGTTTATATCCCAGTAACCTCCTCACTATGCTGCTGTTCTCAAGGTGCTGGCTTGTTTTGTTTTTATGGGAGATGGGAATGACACAAATATCTGGCAAAAAAATTGAAGCTATCTAAATTTTTAATTTTGGAAAGAAACAAAGCAAAAAGTAGTTGCAGTATTTTCTTGTTTTCCTCTAAGTGGCTGGCAGAAATCAGGTAGAGTGATGCTTCCTTTCCACAGCATTTAAGGAAAACTTGTTTTTCTAGAGGAAATTATTCAGTTTTATCTCACATGCCTATGTTACGTAGAGAATGCAACATAAGCACAAACTATAGTTGCAGTAAGGCTAGTGACCACCCAAATGAATAAAATCTTACCACAGATGATAACACAAATGTCTCTTTGTCCACCAAATGAAAGCAAAAGTTGTGCTCAGATAACGAGCCTTTTAGCTGATTCAAAATTACATTATTTAAATGTCAAATAAGGGATTAAAAGTATGATCATCATAACACAGTGTGGCAAGTTAAAAGCTGAATGTTTTTGTGCTCATGTTGAGCAAGAATCTTGGCTGATAAGAACAGTTAATTTTTTGGGGGAGGCAGTGGTGTTAGTTCTGTATGAAAAGAAAGGATTTTTGATAGATCGGAGGAGAAGATTCAAGTATGAATCCGTGATGGGCAGCAATGCATGTATTACATTCCTGAAACCTCTCAGAGTGACCAAGGGGTTTCCAGATGGGACAGTACATGTCCACAGTTCAGGTGCGTCTCATTTCGGTATCTCTCTCTTAGATGCTGGCAGTGTACATCACACCAAGTCCTCACGATGCACAGACAAGGAGTTTTGCTGTAGAATCAGCATGGAGAGTGTAAATGCAGTGAAGTGGAACAGAGGTGATTACAGTGTCATACATCTCAAATTGTAAGATGAAATAGGGTACCTCCTTGCATCGCCATATTAAAGCTACCATATATTTCTGGTGATAAAATTCTTAACCCAGGTAATATAAACTTCTTAAACTAAGTTGCTTGACCCAAGAAGTTGACACACAGATCTATAGACCAAAATTCTGGAGATAAATTATCTGGACAAGACTACCAAGCAGCTTTTACTGTTGCATGGCAAGATATTTTTCACTCTGCAACATGTCAACAGCATAGCCATCTGCCTCAGGGCTATGGGCCATAGCATCTAACAGGTTTAATCTTGCCAGAAGAACAAAATCCCTAAAATTTAAAAGCCTACCTTGAACATTGACTATTTCTTGGAACATGAAGAAGACTCTTGGAAGTATGCCTGTGCTGACAAAATAACAAACACATGCAGCAATTGGCAAAGAAAATCAGTAGGAGCTGAACAGGAACCCTAGGTGATGGGGCAGTCAGCAGCCAGAATCCTTACTGCAATGCAGGTTCTCAAGGCTGTACAGCCAAGTGCTCAGAAAGTCATCTCTTACTGGCAGGCATTTGACATGATACCAAGTAATTCTCTTACTGTCGGATGGCCCAGGTCATCTTACCTTCAAGTTCAGCCCAGATGCCTTTATATGTGCCTTTTCTTAACTAGCTGTATAAGTCTGTGATTGTCAATTTAGGTAAAAAATGTATTTTTATTTGTATTTGGGGGTTGTTGGAATAACAGAAGAAGAATGGAAATGCAGCTCAGGCCACTGAAGCCAGCGGTAATGTACTCCTGCTGTTTTACACCTATTGTAACCCAAACTCCTACCGTGTAGCACAGGTTAAGAATAAAGAGCAATTTTTGACTAGTGCTTGTGTAAGTCAGCCCCCCATTACAGTGATTTTGTATGCTTTAAAGAGGCACGAGGAGAAATGGTATGCACAGTCAAAGCAGACTACAAAGAGTTTCTTCCTCCCAATACCCACAGCATTTTTTCCTTAATGCTGTTTATTCAAGATAGATTTGAGTATGTGGAGATTTGATTTGGTTTTCTTTTCTGTTCAGAAAAAATGTAGATGATCCCCTGCAAATTAAAGCCGTATGTTGCCTGCCTCCCCTGACATGTTCTGTGCTGGTGTGAGAGGTGCAGGGGCTGCAGCCTGGCTGCTGCTGCCAGAAGTTTTCCAGAGAACAAGAAAAAGTCACAACTCTTAAAAGGGCAATTACAGATCACAGCTCATTTTGTTCAGAGAGAATGCGAACATTTTTACTCTCTTTTAATTTCCCTTTCTTGAGTGAGTTCTTCCACAGTTACATACAGTGCCTGCAAACACAGACTCTGTCTTGTTCTGCAGACGCAGAGGCTGATTTAAGGGCCGAAGCCACAATCCTGACACCCAGGAGTAGACCTGCTGATTTCATGGATGCAGGGGAAGAGAGCAGAGCTGCACAGGACTGTGGTGCAAGGAGAAATTACACAATGAGCTTTTACTTTTGCTCATGCGCTGCTTTTGCCAAGCTTCAAGTACATTCCTTTTAAAGAAATTACTTCCCATTTCCACTGATGTAAATGAGATTCAGATGATATTTTCAGCATTAGTATTTCGCGATACACAAATTGAAAAGGTATGTGTGTGAGGTGGGGGGGCAGAGTGGAGGAAAGTTGTTCTGTGTCTTTAGGTGTAGATGTATTTTCCATGAATGTTACTGAGAGAGTAAGCAGGATGAGATCAGAGCAGCAAGTAATTCGCAGCCTACATCTGCCTCTCTCCATGGAATGGGACTCGGTACACATTAAAGGACAATCTCAACTTTCACTTTAGAAAAAAAATAGGCTTTTGCTTTACTTTGGAAAGATAGCTCTAAATATTTAACCAGTGTAAACAGAGGCAAACTGCCCAGTGAGACTGAAAGGAATGCGCCAGTAGGATCTGCTTGTAAGCATTTCTTTTCCCCTAAATACATTCTTCTTTGTATAGGAGGGTCAGCTGTATTTTGAAGTAAATTCTTTTCAGAAACTGTGGGCTGGTGGTGTGAAAGGAATTGTCTTAAGGATAGACAGGACTAGTTTTCTAGACCTTCCTAGACCTTTTCTAGACCTTCCCCCAATTCTTCAGCTGACTTTTCAGCATTTCCCCTGCTCTCTGCACAGTGACTGCTTGACACTGCGGCATCTCTAGAAGTGTGCCAGATACCTGATGTGGGCCCCAGAGAAACCATTCTTAGCCTTCTCCCACTGTCTTCAAGGAGGAGAAAAAGAAGCACTTCAGAAAAAATCTCAAAGTTCATAGCAGTGAATGTTACCGTAAGGATGGTAAAGTTTAATTCCCTGTTGTCACAAGTGGTCATTCTATGTAACCCACATATGCAAATAACCCACATATAGCCCAACACTGCAAAGTACTCAAGCCACTTCTCTCCTGGTATCCCTTAATGTCAGAACATTAAGGTATTGCACAGCAGTGTGCATCTGGACTCTTCTGGATTTCATGGCATCTCTGTTTTTCATAGTAACTAAGAAGATTGCGTAATTTTTACTGGATTTGGACTGAACTGTGGAAAGCCACACATTTACCATCTGGAGGGTTACTGTAATGGTTACTGTAATTCTGTGTACTTTTATATGGTCTTGCTGACATTAGGAAATCTATTGCGAAGTTCCCAGCACTGAAGACCAGCAGGACAAGGCACGTCATATTAGTGTCCCAGGTGTTCTGTTCCCTTCAGCTGGCCACATGCCGAATACAGACTCTGTAAAGGTTTTCTTCCTTATCTGAAAGTCTCACACTGGACTGATCCCAGTCATATCAGAGATGGTGGTCCCAACAGCCACAGCCCCGTGACAGCAGCATGCCACTGCAGAAACACCCTCAGCCCCGAGGGTGGGCAGGAATCAGCCCAGATGCAGGAGAGGCAGCTGGTGCAACAGCTGGCTGTCTAAATCTGTAACATCCAGAAGATTCTGGCATGCTAATATACTTTGGTATTTTCAGAGGAAAACACTTCCTTTTCCCACTTCAACTCTTAGTGGTAGTCACACCATTGGAAGCAAGGGAAATTCCATCCTTACATACTCTACCAGGAAAGTGAAAGAGATGAGGAATTCTTGTTTACTCTTCAACTTTGGAAGCTCTTCAATTCATGAGGAAGGAAAGAAATAAAAATATCGACACTGAATAGAAAACAATAGAAAGGGATGGGAAGGGAAAAGAAGTGATCATAGAATCATAGAATGATTTGGGTTGGAACACCTGCCACTAGACTAGGTTGCTAAAAGTCCCATCCAACCTGGCTTTAAACACTTCCAGGGAGGGGGCATCCACAACTTCCCTGGGCAACCTGTGCCAGTCTCACCATCCTCACAGTAAAGAATTTCTTCCTAACATCTAATCTAAATCTACCTTCTTCCGGTTGAAAACCATTCCCCCTTGTTCTATTGCTACCTGCCCTTGTAAACAGTCCCTCCCCAGCTTTCCTGTAGGCCCCCTTCAGGAACTGGAAGGCTGCAATAAGATCTCCTCAGAACCTTCTCTTCTCCAGGCTGAACAGCCCCACTTCTCTCAGTTGGTCCTCACAGGGGAGGTGCTCCAGCCCTCTGATCATCTTCATAGCCCTCCTCTGGACCTGTTTCAACAGCTTGATGTCCTTCTTCTGCTGGGGACCCCAGAGCTGGATGCAGTACTCCAGGTGGGGTCTCACGAGAGCAGAGTAGAGGGGCAGAATCACCTCCCTCGATCTGCTGGCCACACTTCTTTTGATGCAGACCAGGATATGATTGGCCTTCTGGGCTGCAAGCACACATTGCTGTCACATGTTGAGTTTTACATCAGCTGACACCTCCAAGTCCTTCTCCTCAGGACTGCTCTCGAGCCGTTTTCCACCCAGCCTGTATTTGTGCTTGGGATTGCTCCTACCCAGCTGCAGGACCTTGCACTTGGCCTTATTGAACTTCATAAGGTTGGCATGAGACCACCACTCCAGCCTATCCAGGTCCCTCTGGATGGCATCCCTTCCTTCCAGAGTGTCAACCACACCACACAGCTTGGTATGATGTCTGACTTCTGGCTCTTATGTGATGTTAGCAATTAATGCTGAAATAATTGTTAAAATTCAAGAAGCACTTTGCTGATGTCATTCTTCTGGACATTATCTGCTGCTCTGCCATTTATTATAGCTAGACAGAATGACAGAGCTAGTATTTCTGCAAAGCCATTGAGGTTTGTTATATCTATTTTGCTATATCTTTTTTAGAATTGTCAATCTTCTTCGATTACATCATGACTTTTTAAAAATGAAGACTCTGATGCAAATATTTGCTTAAAAGTCAGCAATACAGTGCACTGTGCCTATGCATCACAGAATCACAGAATCACAGAATCA
>NW_010187120.1:0-9695 GCF_000695765.1 Mesitornis unicolor | reverse complement strand
GTTGTGGGAAGCGAAGCCCCTGGGGCCCGGGTTTGCTGCCCCTCTGGGGAAAAACCGTCTGGGAGCCGGCGTGAGGACCAGACATGGGGAGTTTGCACAAGTTTTACTGCAGGGGCCTTTTTTGGAGAGGCGGGTTGTGTGCCCTGCTAAACGCCCGGAAGTTTATTCTAAAACTATTTTACAATGGACCGTGAGTAAAATGGAGAAAAAAACCCAAACCAAACAACAACAAAACAAACCCAAACAAAACCAGTCAAGTTACTTAAAAATAAAAGATTGATGAAAACAGGAAACATCTTACATATCTGTGCTTACATGCATTTTTGAATGGAATGTAATGCCAGGATTCTTTAACAGTCTGTTTGCCTAGTGTAAACTGAATGAGACACGAAAGCAGTCCCAAATGGTAGTAATAACTTAAAACCCTCCAGTTTTCAAACATTAATTATGAACGTATTAGATCAGGGCAGCTGATAATCTGTTCAGTTGTCCCTGTGAACTATGTGACTGCGTTACTAAGCAGTCGGCTTAGTTCAGCTCGCTTGGTATGTACCATTACATTTATTTCTTAAAACACACGATAGCTACCGAAGAGCTACAGATACCCTTGAATCTGAGATGATAAATCCAAGGGCGTTTGTGTCATTAAGTGTGTTATGTAAATAAATGTTATCGTGTGAGTTAAATATTTAGAAGGAGGAAGTGTTTTCGACTGGAATGTGTAACTCCCAACTCCCTGAATCACCTTGGGCAGAAGTTTGTGTACAAAAGTTAGCTAATGAATATGTATTCTCAGGACTAGAACTACTTTTCCGTCTTTATTTCTCCTTCCCCCTCAATAAGCTGTTGCTAGGAATTTAAACACAGGTTTCATAATTGCTTTGGTGAGAAAACAAAACTTAAAAGTTACAGCCTAGGAGGAGCATTTATTACAGGTCACAACCAGTGCTTTCTCATGGGTTTACTGTTATTACTGCAAGTAATCATATTAGTTCTTTTCAGACCCACTTCTGAGGGATGCCCTGAAGCTGCTTTCAAGATGGATTTGCTGTCCATCCTGAGAATTAATTTGCAAGCACGGCCTCCGGTGCAGCCTCTCGGTACCCTTTGCAGGATACAAGACTCTGCATGCGTGAGCGTGCTGGGAGGGTTAGCGTGCTAACAACGGGCTCGATGGCTCCGATGGTTTAATGTGCTGCTGGGCACCTCGAGATCATCTTTCTGTGGCCTGATGATGAGACCGGGATGGATGGAGGGCAGGTGGACCTGGAAGGGCTCTGGGCTCTTATCAGTCTTCACCAATACGCGCACACCGTGTCTGTGAGACCACAATAGGATTATGAATACACTGATTTAATGGATTAGAATTTTAGGGAAGAACAGAAAACATTTGAAAGAGGAAATATTAATAATGATTTACTTTGGAGTAGCAAAAATTATACAACTGAGAAGTGGGGTGTGCTTTAATATTTAAAATCTGGCAATTTTGAGGATGCTTTTTTAAAAGATGCCATTCTAATAATTTAATATTTCATACTTTCAAAGCCAATCGTGCAAGCAGATAAGCGTATGGTTTTGCATCTGGTAGAACTTGGATGGGACTGTTAAGGTTTAGTAAAGATTTGCACTTGATGAGTTCCCTCAGAGTGATTGATCGTGGTAGGTCATTAACTTACAGGTGTAACCAGTTTGAGAGGGACTTCATTAATGCTGTGTATTTCCATGATTTTCCATGTATTTCCTCAGTGTTTGGACCAGAATCTTTCTTGCTTCACATTCCTCCTAGAAACTCAAGAAAAATTCCTTAGTGCAGTAGCACTTGTGTATCAGAAGAGAGTCATTAAACAAGAAACACCGGATGTCTCGTTTATCAAAGACTTCAGAGAAAATGTAAGGAAAAGCATCAGTTATTTCTCGTGGTGTAGAATGTGGTGACTGGCAAGGTTATTTCTAGATGTCCTGTCCCTGCCATTTGCTGAGACATTGATGGTAACAGCGTTCAGCAGCTTGTTTCAGTGCTCGGTGAAACGAAAGGAGGGAAGGCTAGAAATGAATGTCAGAAAGGGGGCTGTTTATGTCTTACGAAACAATGCCTCAGGTAGATTAATTCTTCATCGTGGTAGGATGCTCTTTGGACTAACATTTTTTAAAAGGCTGGGTATTTTTCCCCTCTTTTTCTGAATAGGAATTTAAATTCGGAGTCAAATTTGAGTTTGAAGAGCTTTCTCAAAATAGGAGTTCCCCATTATTTCTATGAAAGGAAATAATTTTCATTAAATGTTTCTCAAGTGTTTTTAGTGAGTTGGTTTCGTGAGAAAAATCTGTGACAGCTGAATTGCTGCAGAGGAAATTATATTTCCTGGGGTACTGGAAAGAAAGGCAAGCAGGCTAATGGGAATAGGAAGGCCTCCATAGGCACAAGGAAAGCTTCAAAATATGTTAAATAAAGAAATGTGTGCATTAAAACCCCACCTTTAATTTTCCTGGGATTTCTGAGTTTAATTTCACGTGAATTGAAGAGGCTCAATTTGTTGGTCACGTTGTTTCAGTCCTTCTCAGCGCTTAAATTATACACAGTCCAAGTCCAAATGAATTAGGTACACGCTGTAACTCACTTAATTTTTCATATTATTGCCACTGAAATATGTGGCATAAATTAAATATGAAACCTTAGTTCATCGGAACTAATTTAATTTCAGCTTAATGTACTTAATTTCAGGCAGTTTAGGGCTGTTAAGGAACTGAGTAGATTTGTCTAAGTTTGGGCTATTAATGGAGAGCATCAAGAGCATTTTTTCCTCTAAATGGCTCTTTCAGGGAGCAAAGGCATTCAGGGGCAGGATGAAGAGGCTGATGTTGCTTTCTGCTGTGGTCTCATGGGGCATCGAGCTGTCACATTGTGCTGTGCGATGCTTTTAACCTCTGGTGTACTTTCAGGAAAGGATACAATCAGTTCAACTGCAAGTGTTTCGTTTTGATATTTCCCTTAACAGCAGGTTTTGTGCGTTTACGTAAAGTGTTTAACTGATAGAACATTAGGTATAAAGAGGGAAGTTTACTTTTTGCCTGGCCTCTTCGCATGTCGCCGTCGAACTAGAAGTCCTAACGTAAGCGTGAGTAGTTTGGATACGTGTATTTGTATTAACGAAGAGAGGTTTGGCGTTGCTCAAAACGTGGCTTCGGGTCACGGTGTCTTCAGTGGCAGCCCTCATTCTGGCTGTGCATTTCACAGAATCACAGAATCCCAGAACGTCAGGGATTGGAAGGGACCTCCAAAGCTCATCCAGTCCAATCCCCCTGCCGGAGCAGGAACACCCAGATGAGGTTACACAGGAAGGCGTCCAGGCGGGTTTTGAATGTCTGCAGAGAAGGAGACTCCACAACCTCTCTGGGCAGCCTGGGCCAGGGCTCTGTCACCCTCACTGAGAAGAAGTTTCTTCTCCAATTGAAGTGGAACCTCCTGTGTTCCAGTTTGTGTCCGTTACCCCTTGTCTTATCATTGTTTGTCACCGAGAAGAGCCTGGCTCCATCCTCGTGACACTCACCCTTTAAATATTGATAACCATGAATGAGGTCTCCCCTCAGTCTCCTCTTCTGCAAACTAAAGAGCCCCAGCTCCCTCAGCCGCTCCTCAGAAGGGAGATGCTCCACTCCCTCCATCATCTTTGTAGCCCTACGCTGGACTCTCTCCAGCAGTTCCTGTCCTTCTTGAACTGAGGGCCCAGAACTGGACGCAATATTCCAGATGCAATATTTCTCACATCATCTCATACGCTGTTGTGTGGCTGCCTTCAAAACTGCTGTTTCCACAGTACGTAAAACTGCTGTGGTGAGTGCACGGTTAGCTGAGGACAGCTGACGGCCACACAGTTCTGGCTGTTTCCTTAAGCTGAGACTACGTACGGTGCATTTGTAATAATAACTTTTTATCCAACATGTTTACCGTACAGTTCTGTATGGGTGTGCGTGGAAAAAGAAATAGCGTGCATTGTCATCTGTGGGAGGAGAAGCACCGTGCATCTTTGCCAATAATTAAATAAATGACTCACCAGACACTTTCTTTTTTTATAATTCAGGTGTGTGCCAAGAATGTCCAGGAATTCCTGTTGTAGTGGAGAGTAAATAATCCTGCCTTTCCTGACGGAGTGTTCTTGTGCAGTGAATTGTTTTTCAACAAAACAGCCAAAAACGTTGTAGGAAAATGCCCCATAAACGATTCGCTGACCAATTTGAAGGGGAGGAAAGCTCAATGTGAAAGATAGGGAAAAATGTTGTTAGTGAAGTAGTAGACCCCTGTGATAATGACCGTTGCCTGCAGTGGGTTTGATCTCGGCTACTGAATAGATTGGTAAAATGGTTGTGGCACAAATGCGTGTCTTTCCTTCTCTTCGTGCTGAAACCAGTGACAATGATTCAGCAGCAGGGACCAGTCCAAGACAGTTTTTAAGGTTTTTTTCGAGCCTTCATTTGGCACTGCTATTCCAGTGCTGCCCATGCCAACGCTGGATGTGTCAGACCCGTGACTCTTCTGCCTTCTGGAAGTCTGGAAACAATCTGCTTGATGTCACCAGCATCCCCATAGGAACTGGCACTGGAGAAACACCACCAAACTGTGAGGATGGGATTGCAATCAGAAAAGTTGTTATTATTTTTTGTAAACTTCTCATATTTGCTTTCTACTAAACATCCAGTCATTTTTTAAAGTGTTTCCTGTGTCCAAGTCAGTATGCTTTTAAATTAAGAATTGCTTTGGTTTTAAAAATGCATCATCTAATCTTTTGAAACGGGTGGACAAAAATTACGGCTTTTCTTTAGTACTGACGTCAACTAAGGAGATTGGAAAAGGTACCAGGAAAACTTACTATTAAGATATTCTGTGGCTGAGTAGTTCGCAGTCACTTGGAACTAAGAGATTTAACCAAGTTGTACGCCAAGGACCTTCGGTGGCTGGTTTTCTCAATCTAGTGGATCTTAACCAGTGAGACTGGGAATGGCTAACCAGTAAGAAAAGCCTAAGAAGGTTTTGAGCATGAAGTTTGCTTGAGAGAATGATCTAGGAAAAGGTGAAAGGACGTGCCCAACGCTTGTGATAAAAATGATGGATACATGTTCACAGAATCACAGAATCACAGAACGTCAGGGATTGGAAGGGCCCTCCAAAGCTCATCCAGTCCAATCCCCCTGCCGGAGCAGGAACACCCAGATGAGGTTGCACAGGAAGGCGTCCAGGCGGGTTTTGAATGTCTGCAGAGAAGGAGACTCCACAACCTCTCTGGGCAGCCTGGGCCAGGGCTCTGTCACCCTCACTGAGAAGAAGTTTCTTCTCCAATTTCAGTGGAACCTCCTGTGTTCCAGTTTGTGTCCGTTACCCCTTGTCCTATCATTGTTTGTCACCGAGAAGAGCCTGGCTCCATCCTCGTGACACTCACCCTTTAAATATTTATAACCATGAATGAGGTCTCCCCTCAGTCTCCTCTTCTGCAAACTAAAGAGCCCCAGCTCCCTCAGCCGCTCCTCATAAGGCAGATGCTCCACTCCCTTGATCATCTTTGTAGCCCTAAAGCCCCTTTGTAGCCCTATGTTGTTGCCAGTTGCCTTATTTTCATGTTCTAGTGTTTTAATGAATGCCAAGTAAACACCGTATATGTTAGAGATGGTACTTTGAGGAGTGTAGAGGAATATACTGTGACCGAATAATGCACACCAGACGAGAAGTTTTCCTCTGGTTTAGGTGGGAGATGGGGCGCTCTCCTTTGTTCCCCAGTGGTGCTGCTGACGCAGCGGGACAGCGCGGCCACGCGTTGTTGTCACCATCCCTATTGATCAGGGGCTGCTGTTTGCATCGGGGATTAAATTAGGGCAGTTTCATGTGATGATTACGTGGAGCTGCAGGGGCTCGTTGGCTGCTGTTTATCTCTGTGTATCATGTGTAGCTCTCCTTTCAGTGAGGTTTAACCCTGGTATTTCGTATAATTTCTCCCTGCAGGATGAAGTAGCATGGAAAGACTTTAATCTCATCGTGGTTTAGTGCTTGGTGGTCTTCAGTGAAAAGATTGATGACCTTGGAGTCATGAGTGTGCGGGGACGGCAGAACTCTTGGTTTTGATTCCTCTAATGTTTGGGAGGGTGGATAATCCCATTTGCATGTACATGCACGTTCATACAGGCTTCTTTCTTGCGAAGTAATTTTATGCAAGATACCCTGAAAAAAAACCCCAAGCAGGTTTTATGTTGCTATTCAGCACAGGAGAGGGTTCATGAAGTGTGAATGATTTCCTTGGCTGCAATAAAGAAGTCCAGCTCTTTCAAAATTTAAGCTTGTTTTGGTAGCATTCCGTGACTTACAAGGTATTTAATCAACATTTTACTTTTCATTTTGCTCGTCCGTACTTCCATGCCACACTGTATCGTTTTAGGCTTCAGAGCAACATGGTAACGTTGCTATTTTAAACTAGCCTCCGCTTTGGGCATCAGCGAGATCATCTCAGGACCACCAGGATTATAAATACTGTACGAGAAGGTCAGGTTTAAAGTTTCCAAATCTCCATAAGAAAGCGAGCTTAATTTTCAATCCCCTTTATAAAGCCTGATAAATTTATTATCCTCTACAAGCATCAAAAGAAAGCAGCTGAAAATTAAGCCGAAATGACATCTGTTGTGTTTCATTGCTGCTGTAACCCGTGAGCTGTGGTTAGCTTGTTTACAGATATCAGAAAAGTTACGTTCGTATCCTTCGATCATGTTACTTCCCACAGGGACACGGCTACACTTCTTCAGAAGAGAGCACTAGAGACGAGCAGGCACGTCTGGGTTTTTCATGTTTGATTTCCTTTCTTTTAGGGTTCTGCTGACATTAGTCAGAATGCTTTTTTTTCCCCCTACTACAGCGTTTTCTGTCAACGTACCTTAAATTTGTTGTTTTCTTTATGTCTTCTGCTGGAGTTAAGTGTGTGTTTTGTCACAGCGATCTGTCGTGGCAGATTGTTTTTACATGCTTTGACAAAACTTTAAATTCAGTTTGAGACACAGTACCTAGAGTTTGCCTACGCTGACTGCTGCTTGAAACCTGAGTTAAATTAGACCTGGCTTTTCCAGTTGCATTTCTCAGATACTTAGGAAGACCGAGGTATCCGTATAAGTTAGGGTCGCTTTTCATTTGTAGTAAAGGAAAAATACTACTTTTATTAGTGCAGAATGTGATACAAGCTTCAGCTTTTTAAATTTACACTGGAAATAATTTAATACATTTCTTTCAAAGGTCAAAAGTTTTGCTCGGTTCTTCTCAAGTGATTGTGTGTACAATCGTACTAATGATCTCTTCGAAGGTCTCCTTCCCTGGGATGTGAGGAATTTTTGAAGAGATCACTATTTTAATTGGGAAGGAGGGATGCTGTGCGTTTTGTCCATGCTGAGGCAGCGAGAAGGGACGCGGCAGGAACAAACTCCAGCAGATGCAGGAGTCGGGCATAGCAGCTCTCTGCAGAGTTGTTCTTGCACGAAGCTGTTATTGCAAACACATTCTTTGGGAAGAGGAGCAAGGCAAACTAGATTTGACTGATGATGCTGATGTCAGTAGAGAAATACTTGCAGCTCCTTCCAGCTTTTTGTCACTACCATAGCTTGAAAAATCACTGCTCCCTCAGTTTTTCTGACCTAAGTTTTCTTCTGATTGTTCCCTAACCCAGCTCTTTCTGATGGCTTGGGTTGAAATAATAATAATAATAAAAAAAGAAACTTATGATCCACTTCTTGGAACTGAGTAGGAGTGAGCTGTGTGCCAGTGGGCAATTAAGTTAGCCAGAAAAAACTTCCAGTAAAGGAAACTACAACAAGCACCTATGGCAGCAGTTTCCCCGCTGGAACGTCCGACATTGTGTCTAAGGGTGTTTAAAGCACTTAATGCATTGCATTTGTCTGTGTGCTGGAATTCTTGTTTTTAAACCGATGGTGATCTAAACTCATTTGCAATTTCAAGAGGAATACCATGAAAGGCAATGGATTTATAGTGTTATAAAGTTCATGCCAAAGCCAGTTATGCTGGTAACGCTCATTAGCTACATTTATTCAAGTTAGTTGCAGGCAGTTGCTAATGTAAGTTAGAAATAGCCGTGGTTAATTAAATTGTAAAGAGAAAGAAGGAACAGTTTATGACACAGTGCTCCTTCTTGTTTATTCAGAATCACATATGAAATGCTATAAATGGAAGAAAAGTACTCAATCCAGTTACGAAACTTGAAGTATTTTGTGTTCTGCTTCATAGTTTGAGAGGTATTTGGCTTGCAGATGGAGTTGAATTTCAGAAAATGTTTTGCCTCATCGATGGATGGAATTAGTAGAGCTGGGGCACTTACAATTCAAAGAGATGGACAGGGATCATAGCATTGGTTTTCAGATGCAGACTTCCCAAATTGCTGGTGTGTAGCTGATGTTCCAGTTCATAGATTAGAAATTCATAGATTATAATGCCAGAGGAGGTCATCCTGTAATGGTGTCCGAGCACCAAGGACACAGTATTCTAGGAGCAGTTGCACCACTGCCAAAAGGAGAGGTAATACAATCTCCCTGCCCCTACTTGATATTCCCATTTATACACGCGGGGTGCGCCTTAGGCATAGCAGCCAGCCCTGAAACTGTGTTCAGACACTGCCACGTGTTTCCTAGCACAGATATCTCCCATCCAAAGTTTGGCCTGCCTTTTTGTTTCTAATTCCTTTATTCTAAACCTGGTCAGGGCATTTTATACATTCACTGCATAGACCGGTTGACTGAGGAGCTCAGACTGCTGGAGGAGCCTGAGAACTGATCACTGTGGGACCCTTCAGAAACATACCCGTTTCCTCTCGTTATAGTTTGAAACTATCAGGTTTTTAAGGCATTTTACATGTGTTTTGGTGAATTTTCATGTCTGTTTAAGTTTTGCTTGGGCACTGCGGGGAGCACTGAGCTGTGCTAACCAGTGGAAACCAGGAGGGCATCTGGAAACACTCCCATATATGCAAGAAGGCAGTCTCCTGAGTGCTACCTGGCTGGCAAGAGCAGGAGAAACACATCTGAGCATCAGGACACACTTAATTACTACTCAAATGTGGGTCATAACGCTGGCTGGGAGGAGAGAGTTCCTGCTGTAGGTACTGAACTGCCTCACTGCTGCTCCGAATGGAAATCCTGTTCCTACCTTGGGATGTTTCAGCTGCAGAGAATAGAAGAGATGATTTAAAAGAAAACCAAACAACAAAAAAACCCAAGACACCAAACAACAAAACCAAAGCCCAACAAAGAAGCAACAAAAACCCCCCACCCTAAAACCCTCAGTACATCAGCCTTGAAGTGGCTGAGCGCTTGAGAAGGTGGATTTGTTTCTTAATTTTCTTTTTTTCTGACTATTCTTTTTTTGTAAGTTCTACTACGAAGATAGACTGTGTGTTCTCCTCTGCCAACCTGTTCGTAATAGTTATCAGTTCCCTGAAACACAGCATTTGTACAACCGTGTGGCTGTTAACACTGGTAACGTGGAATAGCCTCTCAGTTTAGCGTGTTGCTGCAGTGCTTGTGTTCACATACGGTAGAGCAGTAACTGAAGTACATCACTTCAGTGCAAGAATCCGGGGTCACAAATAAGTCAGCACATAGAAAAAGCTCAGAGAAGTATTTTCTTTTAAAATAATGACCTGGAAAAAACACATTTGGGTGTTTTA
>NW_010187119.1:0-4379 GCF_000695765.1 Mesitornis unicolor | reverse complement strand
GCCCTGAGTGTTTCTGTGCCGTCCCGGAGGACATCCTCACCAACACAGACCCAAGAGGTTCTTCAGACTCACCGTGAAACCTTAATCCTCCATCAACCTACACCCAAAGGCGCATATCAGGATACATCTCGCACAGCCAAGGGAGAAAACCAAGCCCTTGGGGTGTAATAGCTGGCTCTGGTCCCCACATGGACGCCGAGGGTTGAGGGCTGAAGCTGGTGGCCAACTCCAGTTGCATCGGTGGAGCCAATGGTGGAGCCAATGGGGAGCCCACCCTTCCCAACCCTTGGGGGCACTGGGAAGCCTCTCTAAAGGTCAGGGCTGGTCCCAGCAGATACAAACCTCTCCAACCACTGCATTCAACACCAAATCCTCAATAGACTCAACCACCCAGAGTTATTCATCCACCCAGCAAATGGGACACTGGATTTACATGGAAGTTAGTGACTTCAAGGTAGCTTTTAAGCCACATGAGCGAAGGATACAACACAGCAGCAGCTTGACTTATCCTTCCACTTGCCTAAAAAAGTTCCTCAGGACTACACAACGCAAATAAATCAACAGTTTTGTTTTAACCCATTTGACCCTCACTATAAATTGCAACGAATGTGTTTTGGCGTTGCCCTCATCCTCACCAACCACGAAGTGAGGACCTTGGGGAGGATGGAAAGCCATGAGCTTATCTTTAACGAGCCCAAGACATTAAACCTCATTAAAACTCCCATTCTCCAGCTGAAGAAACCCAATGCACAACCACACACACCTCTTGCTGGAGTGGATTAAGGAGTTCATCGGCATCTTTCGAGCTGAGATAACATAATGCATGAGTGCTCGCAACCCAAAAGCCACCAGGGTTTGCTTAAACCAGTGCTGTTTTCACACACTGTGGTGGTTGGCCAACTGGTGGTTGACTCTTGAAGGACCCCAAATGGACCTGCAATGGCCCATCTGTCCCTGCCCCAAGGCAAGGAGCATTGTGCACCATCAGCTACAACAGCACCAGGATCAGAGCTTCCCAACCAAGACACCCGTCCCTGCTCTGACCAAAAAAACACCACTTCCTTGGGCAAAATTGATATGGAAAACTCTTATTTTTCCACTTCGGACAAAATCTTGGTGTAAAGGCAAAATGCGCTGCTGCGAAAACAGAAGGGAAAGGGTATTTCTTTCCGTCTTCACACCTCTTAGAGTTAAACATTAATGGTGTCGAGATGTCTTAAGTAAAAAAAGGCTGGTTGTCGGAACAATGTCAGGGAAAATTATACGGTGCTGAGTGAATGCAAAATTAATGAGCGCTGAATGCTGACAGCAGAGAACAGGCAGAAGGAGCCGAGACTTTTTTCCAGTCGACGCGGAGATCAAGCAGGTAGAACATCTCCATCTTCCTGGGGGAAGGGATAAAGGGAGGAAAGAAACTTTTATCTCAAATCTGCAGAATACAATGTGTTCAAAAACTGTGTCAACTCTGCCCGGCCAAATCTGCAGAGATGAGAAAGGGCTCCCTGCTACAACTTTAATTCGGTCCTGGCATAGCCTTCCTTCTCCTCCTGTAGGCACAGAACACATCGCGACACGGTTTTACCCATCCGCCTCCATTAATTTTGCAAAGAACGACACCGACTGCCTTTTCTCAGGATGTAGCATCTCGAAGCCCTGCTACGCCGCATGCTAAAGTCCACCAGAAGTTACCAGGAAATATTCACTCGTGTCAACCGTTACACCAGCCTTACACTTGAGTTGCCCAAATACGTGAGCCGCACCGGTGCGAGGACGCCTGCCAAAGCGTGCAGATGATGAGAGGCTCGAGCGCGGCGAGGGGGGAGCTGATGCTTCCCATGCACAGAGCTGCACTCCCAGGCCCTGCTCCTCCAAACTCGACTCCTCATTTGCCTCCCATCTGTTTCTCCTCAGGTGTGTCCTGGTGTGAGCTCAACAGAACTCATTTTCTATTCAGTGATTTCACTTTCCAGCTCAGTCTCTTCTCAGGGGCTGAACTTGCTGAAACCAGCAGCATGGTTTTCCAGACAGTGTGCACTGCTACGAGTGATCATCACAAGGCCACTGTCTCACCATGGGGGCCGTGTCTGTGTCGATTTGGGGGAACAGACCCAAACCTGCCCAACCAGGGATTGCATCCCACTCACGCCACACTCAGTGCAAAGCCCAGGGATCCCCAGGGTCTCCACCCTTCCACCTTGGACCCTTCCTTCCCTCTCCACCCCTGCAATGGCCCAAGGCCCAGCAGACCCTGCTGCTTCGCCTGCCTCTGATCCTGAGCCCTGTGTTCCTGCATCAGCTCCCACTGCTGCTGGGGCCGCACTGGGACTTTTCCAGTGCTCCCAGAGCCTCTTTGGGGGAGGATTTTAGATTGGTTTTGTATCTATATCTGTACATATCTGTAGATATTTCATTATTTTCCTATTCACATGATTACCCTGTAGTATCAGCAGTATTGCTTCATTAAACCTGTCGTTTTCTTTTCCAACCCGTAAAGTCTCTCTCCCTTCTTCTCTTTTCTCTTCCCTTCTGGGGAGGGCAGAGGGGTTCACAGAGAGCATCTGGCCAGGGTTTAGTGGCCAGTTCACCCCTAAACCACAAAACGGGTGCAACGGGAGAGCTGTCAATCTGCAGCTCTGGAGGGGATCTGTTTGCTTCTGCTGCTGCATTGAGGAGATCTATCATTGGGAAAGGCAGACATGGTGCTGTAGTGGGAATGGATTGAAGGCTGTAAAACATGCACATGAGTGTGGTTAGGAGATGCAAGTGCAGCTCCAAGCCATGAGATGTCCCAGGGGAGACAGGGATGAGCAGGAGCAAGCTACATGCTATGGGAAGCTACCTAGAGAAGACGGAGCCTCCTGGTATGGGAAGCCACACAGAGAAGATGGACTTATAACACAGAATCATAGAATGTCGGGAGTTGGAAGGGACCTGGAAAGCTCCCCCAGTGCAACCCCCCCACAGCAGGATCACCAGAGCAGTCACACAGGAACACGGCCAGGGCTTTGGGTGGCTCCACACAAGGAGACTCCACAACCTCTCTGGGCAGCCTGGGCCATGCTCCAGAACCCTCACACTCACAAACTTTGGCCTCAGCTTCAGCTTCAACCTCCTGTGCTCCAGCTTGGGACCATTGCCCCTTGTCCTGCCATTGGACATCCCACAGCACAGCGTGGCTCCTTCCTCCTGACACTGCCCTTTCCAAATGGATCCCCAGGAATGAGGGCACCCCTCAGGCTCCTCTGCTCCAAGCTCAAGAGCCCCAGCTCCCTCAGCCGCTCCTCAGCACGAGATGCTCCACACCACTCCCTCCAGCATCTCATCTTTGTGGCCCTGCTGGACTCTTTCAAGCCGTTCCCAACTCCCTGTCCTTCACGGTGGGTGCACAAAGGCACAGCTCTTGGGTGCTTCCTACCCCAAAGCAGGCGAGTGCATGGGACAAGGAACAGGGTTGAACATCCATCCTTCATATCCCTCTGGGAAGTCCTGCAGAGACTCACGTGAGGGGGATCTGCACCTAGGGCCAATGTGCAGCTACCTGTAACTACTTTTATAAGAACTATATTCATTATTTCAAAAATTTGGGATGCTCCAAACTCTTCCCTGCACCCATAAGACACCATCCACACTGGTAATTCAGTGTCTCAGCTGCACCAAACATCAGCCCAGGGAACCTGATCCACCACTCATCAACCCCACTCAACATAATATGGACTTAACGATTTAAAGGGCAGTTAGCTGAGACTGGCAGTTTAATTAATTAATGAAAACCTGGCTCGGAAGGCAAACTTCCTGAATAGCAGAAGGAACGGTAGAGAAATATGATTTGAAACCATGCAAATGGTGCCGTTGGGTCTCTACCCAATGGTGAGGTTTTAAGTGAGGCCACCAAACATCCCCTGATGAAATCACAGGGCTCAGGAGGAGTAAAAGGAGCCAAATGAAGAGCTCAGCAGCTGGGCACTGGGGAATAACACAGCCCCAGAGGGAGCAAGACCGCTCCTGCATCTCTCACGCTCATGTCCCGGCAAGTTTGTTTGCTTTACCCAACCGCACCGCTCGGCATAAGAAAAGCTATTATCTCCTTGTACAAATCTCCCTTTATTTCCTCCACTCGCAGGAGCGTTAGGAGGATTAAGGTCTATAGAAGTTTGTTCGGGGAAAAATCCGAAATGAAAACAGAAGGACTTGCAGGGCTGGCCCTGGGTTATTTTATCCTGTAATAAAGAGGTTTATTGTGTTATTTCATGCTTTTTAGGCATGGCAATGCTTGTGGGTCAGTGATGGAGATGGGTTTTTGCAGAGGTGTTTTGGATGCCCATCGTCCTGAAGGATGAAGCCCTTCCTGATCACAGAAACCCAGAATATGAGGAGCTGGA
>NW_010187118.1:16283-33750 GCF_000695765.1 Mesitornis unicolor | reverse complement strand
TTCCTGTGTGATCTAGGTGAACCTGCTCTGGTAGGGGGGTTAGACTAGATGACCTTTCGAGGTCCCTTCCAACTCCTAATATTCTGTGATTCTGTAATTCTTATCTGTGCAATGTCTAGAACATTAGAGCTCTAGTTTCAGGTAGCATATTTGGGAACTACTCAAATCTATCATTATCATCATCAAACAAGAAATTTCCAGTAGAGCTCTAAAAGATTGTTGATCTAATTCATTTTGGCCTTGTTTTGTGGAAAAAAAGCTGTGCAATGAGTGAATTGATCTACTTGCTGTATTAACATGTATTTACATGTACTAACACATGGGAGTCTGATCTGATGCAGTGCGAAAGGGTGATCTGTCTCCCTGTCAGCACACATACCACACTTAAAAATCATTATTATCTTTTACAAATATTCTTCTAATGGAGGTAATGTTCACAAACTCTGAGTAACCAGTATTAGCCCCAATTAAAAAAGTATTGCTTTTACATAGATCCTTTTTGTCTAGTAATTGCACATCAGCTGAAAGTAATTTTTATCTCTGTTGGTGTCACTTTTGTATTAAAAGCTCACACATTAATAAAGTAAGCAATAGAGACAATGATCTGGTAGAAAGATGAAATGTGGACATGCTAACAATACTGCTTTATGTTAAGAGCAATGACTATTGTGCAAAAAATCACAGACAGCCCAGTCTATTAACTGTATGGCAGGTGTGCACATACCAGACTGAGTAGTAGGCGACAAATGTGTAGTGCCCTTTCTATGAATGGTCAATAGGCTTTCCTGATTCTTTATCAGCACAGTGCCCACAGATATCACCGGTATAGCTTTCAACTAAAACCTGAAAATAGCATTCAAATCACATATAAAAATTCCTTTTAAAAAAGTATTAATTGCTTTAAAAAGAGCAGTGGAAGGATTTGTGTAAGTTACAGATGAATTCTAGGCAATCAGAAGGATCCAGAATTGTGCCCTCATTAATATTTTATGATGTTTTATTTTATAGATGTAAATTCAACATTTTAATTACTCACATTGCTACACACTCTCTCCAGTGAACTGTCTATATTTTAATTCTCAATAGGTTCTTTTCCCTCAGCTTCTCTTTTTTTATCTTCAAATATCTGCTCAATTCCCTGACTGTCCATTCTCAGAGGTGGTTAACTTCTCATGTTCACAACTTTCAGCTATTCCTGACTGCATTTTTCAGCTTTTCTGACATCTTTTGGCTCCTGGTGTCACATCTCGGTGTCAGCTCTCCAGATTTCACCCACTTTCATCAGTCAAGCTTTTAAACAGTCTCTCCCCTCGGCTGCACTCCTATTATGTACCTGCCTTATTGTAAATGCCACTGCTAGGTCCATATCTGTTTCCCTTCACTCCTTCAGTACCCAGATCTCCAGACAGCAGCGATGAAATAATAAGCCCTACTTTCAGAGGCTCTACGGGACCTATAGCTGCCAGGAACACATCTGCGTGGCTGCAGATGTACCTATTGAACTAGATTATGACCTGTAAAATGCACAGGTAAATGTGATCTGGGAGGTACAATGTCTGAAGCCAAATTTTCTCTCTGTTCCATCCTTGCTCCATAGCACTAGCTATTATAGAAGCTGTAGTTGCTTGTGTGCGCTAATCTGTTGGGTATGAGAAAATATGACACTGCTTGTAAGACCGATGGGCCAATAATGCTAATGTTGACATGCAGTTGTTATTTAGCACTGCCTGTGTCAGCATAAATGGTGGTGTTTGTCCCACTTGTTCAAGCCAGGAACTGAAATGAAGCCAATGATCTGCCCATTCCTTGTTTTTCTCTGCTTCCACACCCTAACTCCTGGTCACTTATGGAGTATGTCTGGGAACTGCAAAAGTAATTAGCTTTTTCAAGTTAGCCACTCAAGTGGATAGTAATAATTGCAAACAATCCACCTGAACACTCTAAAACACTTGTAAAATTTATTTTCATTTAGTTATTAAGTTAGAAAAGCAGGAAAATTAGGGGTCTAATGAAAGACTTAGGCATGAAATTGAACATTTCTTTCTCATAAACTTGTATTTAGAGTGACCCTTTTTTGATGTATAACTCTGAATTATGTTGCAATTGAGAGATAATTTGGTGCAGTTTAATACCAGTTAGCTTCCACTTTTTCTCCTAAGATTGTTTACATTTTGGAGAAAACTGTAAGCACATTTTTTACAAACACCATGGAAAGACTCTGTTCTTTACTGTATCAGTGAAGCCAAGGAAAGTAATCCAATGAAACAAGGAAATACACAGAGCCAAGAGAAAGAGGTTATCCCATAGATACATTCCAGAATAGTGCCCAAAGTCAACAGGAACAAAACTCTATAATTCTTCAGGAAATTTCATTTTCCCAAATACGTAACCCAAGTACCATGAAATACTAATATTTTCGAAGATGTGGTATGCACAACAGCTTTGTTAAACAGCCTTTTCAGCATTTCTTTTGACCTGAGCACACTGAAGATTCTCAACACTTCATGCACTGCTAGCTTTTGGTATTTCTGACTTCTGCCTTTTCAGTCTCAACAACTGAATACGATATTTATTTATTTCCTTAGAAATTAATCATAAGTGTTAACTAGTGAGGTAGTAACTACAGTGAGGCCTTGGAAGCTCACTCCTGAAAGAAAGTTACTGTGTGATTTCAGAGCATTATAACCATGCAAGAGATGCCAATAGCCAGAAGCAGCCATAAAAAACTGTCATATATCAGAAATTCCTTATATCGTCTTTTGCCAGACAAAAATTTTTTTCAGTTCTTATATTAAGACAGTTTACATGGAAAAACACTTCTACACATTATAAAATATATCTTTTTCTTTTTTATCTTCCCACTGTACACCAACAGCACAATGTCCTGAAGTTCTTGCGTTATGATGGCTTTCACATTTCACTAAACGTGCTATTTCCCATTCACTGTCTTCTCAAAAATTGGCCCTGGTGTCATCTGAACACCAGTGAAAATGATGCATGTGTTTAAGATTTTTATTTTCACTGCTTTGGTGAGGAAATCCAGAAATGTTTCTGCTTGGTACTCCAGCAGATCAGTAAACTCCTGAACTTTAAATACCACTAACAACATTCAAGGACTTGAGACATTATGCTTATTGTCAAATGTGCCCGTAGCAATACTCATCAGTGTCACCTGTTTCAACTCAACTCTTATTTTCTCAGTTGACACAAAAGAGCCAGCACACCAGTCACAACAGTTCCAATTTTAGTTTGAGTTGAAGAATTATAATGGTCATATATTGCCTGTGCCGGCTGGTGATGCACTTCATCAACTTGAAATTTCAGGAATAAGGAATGTAGTGGTAGGCCTGCGTGCTCTCTTCTGCTGTTAAACAAATCTCATGTCTACTACTTGTTTCTTTTTTCCTTATACATTTAAAGATAGTTAACTAAAGACAGGAGAGATGAGGCAAGAAGTTAGCAAAACTCTGTAAAAGAAAAGCTAGTGCTCTGTGCCGTTGAACTTCCTGATGTTTACACGTTTCACTGTAAGTTTGGATGTCTGTATTTTGTCTGCAGACAGTGGAAAACTATGAAATACTGCTTACAGAATATATCTGTGGCTGATGTAAAGCACCTCACATTAGTCTAAAACTATGTGGATCAGCATTGCCACTGTTTTTGGCATCCAAGCCTGTTTTTCTTATTAAATTTATTTCAAATCCTTCAGTACTTGAGGCCAAGAGACTTTAGCCTTCCCAGACCTGAATGCCTTGGAATGAGCATAGGCTTCTCCATGTTTATGAATGTTACAAAAACCAGGAAAGAAGAGACACTTGTTAATATTCTTTCAAATAACAGTTCTGTTATCTGCTTTTTTTCAGTCCTTTTTGGTTGTTGTTGTTGTCTGTATATCACATATATTAAAAAGGTAACAATATTTGTCTTGAACAACAGCTACCTTTCTGTCACATTGGTAATGTATAAGCATACTTTTAGTGTGGTGAATAACCTTGCAGTGGCAGATATTGCTTGGCACTTGAGGTTGGGATATCATGTGGCCCACAGACCATAAATTTATCCTTCTCTGAATACAGGAAAGCGCTTAATGAATGTTCTTTTCAATATAGACTGGAGGCTGAATCTCACTTAGGAATCAGTACAATTAAAGCAATGTCTAATTCTCAAAGCAGTATATTGACCTGGAACTCCAATGAAACATAAATTCTATTGCACCTTTTAGTCTATATACATCTGTGTTTATTGAATATTTAGCTAGCATGATATGTCACTTGTGGGTCCAAGCCTGAATTACAAGAAGAAGACTCTTCCCATTCATCCCAAACTCTTTCTTCCTTTATTATTTAGAGTCATCAAAAGGCGGCTATGGGTAACTGCAACCATGCATTTTACTCAGAGTAGGTTTCAGGCTCCTAATGGACAAGATGTTACTGCTGATTCTGGCTAATTATGCTGAAAAGCACATCTCTGCCTCTCATAACAGCCTTCACCTAAGAATTAAACTTTGGTCTTGAAGATTTTTTGCAGAGTGCATCAGTCACTCAATATTCCAGACATGTTCCACAAACTGGACTTAAAATGCACATCAAGCATGCATCAATAAACCTTAAGTTTCCCATAGGTGTATTTAATAGTCATTCTGTGACTGCTGAGTTAGAAAGTAAGGGAATTCTCATGATGATTTAGATGGTCAGTCTGCTTTTTCATAAGTCAGGAAGGCAAAGGTTTGCTGATAGTGGGGAATTCTGCAAGTTTTAGTGTCTGTCCTTTTCCCTTAACTGTTCATCACCTCTGAAGGCAGAGGTCAGGAGCATTTCTAACATGCATTCTGGCACATTAAATGGTATTGATACAATATCTTCAAGCACCATGGAAAAATTTTTTCTCGGTGAATTGTGGTTTCTGAAAAGTGAAAAGGGAATGAGTGCACTCCCTAATGCACTTGTGGGATTCACTGTGGACACAGGCAGTCAGAGAACCTCAGGGAATTTCTAGGATTTGTAATACTCAAGCAATTGCTTTCAATAGCACAGTATATGCACTAAGCTCTGGCTTTTATCTTGCTGTTGCATTATCCCTCAAAACCCCTGAAGAATTAGGTGTCCTTTTCCCTGTCTTACTGCTCAACTTGAAGCTCAGTGCAGTGAGAAAAAAAAATTGTAAAGTCACACATTGCATTGGGAAGAGATGAGCAAAGATCCTTCAGGACTACCTAAACTAACTTCCATGTTTCCTTCTTCTGAATTAGTTTGGAATAATCCATTTTGAGTTTCAGTAGTCAGTCTTCTGAACTGGCCACTCCTTTTTCTTTTCCTCTCCAGGTAAGCAGGAAGAGCACAAAGCAAGATCTTTAGTCTGACTTTTATCCCATTCTAAACTATTAAGCTTTTCCCGTTTGTCTTTCACATGATATTGTTGCTGTTTTTTCTGTGCTTTGGTGCTGTGACGCTCAAGTTTGAAAAGCTCTCATTTGTCTTTTGATATCTCCAGTGTCTATGTATATATATATCTGAAACGCTCATTCTAACTTCCCCTTGTGGTCAATGGAGAAAAAGAGACATTTTTAGAGCCCTGTTTATCTGCTCTGTTTTAGACATCTACATCTGGATGAGCTGGATTTGCGCAAGAACCTGCTTGTCTGCATAAGCTATGGAGTCTAAACAACCAAATGAAACATGGATGTTTATGCAGTAAACATCTGTATTTAGCCAGGTAAAGCTGACCCCAAATTTCTCTCCCTTTTCTTTCTTGGATTATACTGTATAATTTAATCAGCAATTTCCAGTCTTTAAGGTGTTTTGCTACCAGAATAAACATTGTTAACATGTATATATTATGATATGGAACAATGAAACAGCACTTTTACACGAATCATAGATATTTTCTTTGCATGAAAGGAGTACAAATATCAAATGTGACATCATTGATAGCACTTAAATTGAGTAACTACTTCTATGCCCTTCACGCTTTGTTTTATGCAAACTGCTTCTGGGTGCTCTCACACTAATCTGTGTCTAACAACAGAATACAGACTGGGAGATGCTGAGTAGCAGAAGGATTATACATATACCTTCATATACTTTCCTGGTCATACTCCTGTTTTGCCTTCCAGTTGAGAGCAGAGGACTTTGCTGATTGCATAGCTTGTGATCCTCTGTAATTCCATATCCTTCTTAGAAGAACTAGCATTTACTCAGCTGTTTCCTCTATTAAATGTTGTGTACTAGATGTCATTTCTCCAGTTGTCTAGAGACCTCCTCATCTCTAGATAATGCCAGTAGATCTGTGAGTACCTTATACACCTAAACAAGACCCAGATAACTACAAATATATCATCCTTTCTGAGACCCTTTAAATGTTTATTTTTATTATTAAGATTGTATTTTTGCCCTTCTTTGTTGCTAATAGGTGGTATGTGATGGCAGTAAATCTTATCAGGGAGGACTGATACAAAAAAACCATTTAAAACTATCATTGGTTAGTAGTTTGGTATCAGACCAAACCTTTCTTTGGTCCTTTGTTTGTATCTGATTACTACGATCCTTGTAGGATGATTTAATGATGGTTTTACAGCCCCTTAATAGAAGTCTCTTATTCTTGTTACATTCTTTTTGTCTTTATAATTTTGTTCCTACACATCTGTGCTACACTTCTTAATTCTTTCTTAATAACCTGACCTTAGTTTTAGGTTCTATATTCCTCATTCTCATGTCTGGGTTCTATGGAGAGTGCATGATTTAATCAAACTTATCTTGTGGTAGTCTCCGTATTTTTCCTCTGGAGTGAGATAATTTGTAATTATGCCCTTACTTTTATTTCTTTAAATTATTTTGCTTTTGGTTACTGTTCCCAAAAATATGCCCTTCTACTTCTCTGAGCTAAATGAACTCATTACTGCTTTTTACATTTTTTCCTGCCTTAGAAGTTGTGAAGACGGGTATTTCAACCTAAATCTTAACAAAGTTACCCTCCACAACAACAGTCTTACACAGCTCATCTTTATTAGTTGTAATCATATCTAGAAAAGCCTTCTACATAAGAAAACTCATTATAATATCTGTTGTTCACAGAATCGCACAGAATCACAGAATATTAGGAGTTGGAAGGGACCTTGAAAGATCATCCAGTCCAACCCCCCTGCCAGAGCAGGATCACCTAGACTAGGTTCATCTTGTGAAATTCTCTGGGAACCTTCTGCACCTGAGCAGAGTGAGTTGGAACTCTGCTGGAGCAAGGACACTTCTCACTGAGCTGAACCACCTCCAGCACTATCATTTCTCTCCCTGTCACTCTCACAACCCTCTCCATTCTATGGACTTACAAAAACTTAGAGATACTCTTGGTTTAGTAAATTGCTTCACTCCCTTTTTTCTAATATTTCCTAAGAGCATTACCAAAAATACATTAGAATTGATAGTTATATTACCTTACGGACATCCTTTTCTATGCACAGAAATCTGAAAGGAAGAAATCCAGAAGAGGTCTAGGAAAGAACAGTTCCATAGCAATATACAGTCAGAAAAACAACAGAGGTTTTCAGAGACTAAAGTTGAGGTAAGAAAATATTAGGTAACAAAAGTGACCTAGACAGATGGCACTGACTTCTTTCACAACAACCTTCCACTGTTTCTTAAGTAAGAGGGAACAGCTTTTTCCAAGTGGAAGGATATAAGGAAGGTCTTTGGCAGAAATATAAAAATATTTTCCTTTCTTTTTCCTGTACAAGCTGCTTTTTATTTCAGATTTTCAAAGCACTAGAGAAAGTTATTTAAGTAATATTATCTACTGTTTAAAGATAAGAATCTAAGACCGAGAGTTGTGAAGTAGCTTGTCATTACATAAAATGTTAGGGAAGAAACAGGGAATGAAAGCTTGTTAAAAATGTTATCTCCCTTCCTCCCTCATTCTCTTCATCTCTCCCTCTATTGCTTCTGCTTTTCTTTCCCCTGTTCCTTCATCTCTCTCATTTCCCTGTGCTCGCTTTATGTTAAAGTCTGTATCTTCCTGTCAGCAAGAATCTACCATAATTTAAAAGTGATAACAGTAATGCAAGCGAACAAATCCTCAACCATCTCATATGGCATAAATGTCAGAAGGGAAACACTCAGAAAATTGCATGCAACATATAAAATGCAAATGTAATATATAATGTCCCATGTGGAAAATGAAAATGCTGAGCTCAATTCTTGCCCTTTACTTGCCTTTTACTTTGACTACTACTGCTGAAAAACTAAGTCATAAACTCTCCTGATCTCATCTCACCTTCACTACACAGATAATGGTAAGTACTGAGATAGCTGGCATTTCTCAGAACCAAGAGAAAATTAAGCTTCATAATAACTTGTTTTATCAGGCCAACCTACTCTGCAAGTGCTGTAGCTTGTATTGACTGGCGAAGAACATACTTCTTTCACCTTTCTCCTGTCACTAATCTCAACTGTATCAACAGTTTCTCCTGCAACTAACCATTAACAATGTGAACTTGCAATGACAACTAGAAGTCTTTTACTTTTCTTGTGAAAGAAAAGTGGTTTGTCTCCTTTCCCTGCTATTAGCTTGTGTTTCTCCCGACCTCGTCATCTTCTATTATAATATTCCAAAGTTCTTAGCAAATTGTTGCGGATTTTTTGTTTGTTTGTTTTCTGAGTAAAACTGCTGGTATTTAATAGACCTTTATAACTTCTGGAGAATTCCCATTGAACTGTCACATTTTCGTTTACAGTATAATTTCATAAAACTTGTATGTTTCAGGTTGATTTTTTTCTAATGTCCTCAGTTCCTACTTCAGGTCATACATTATTTTTGTTTTATTTTTTTAGTTTAGCCAGATCAGTTAAGCCACTTCAAAAAGTAATGCATCTTAAAAAATTCTGTAGATCTTAGTCCTTAACAGCTCTAATACTCTGTGGTTTGGCAGAGGCCTTGGAATTAATTGGCAGAGGGGTTGCTGTGTGCCAGAAGAGTGCTTTTCATACTCATCATGAAAATCTGCTTTGCTATTTCTTTTAAGAAATTGCCAGTGTGGGAATCACTGGTGATAATTAGAATCACCCTTTAATGATTCTGTCCTCCTGGACAGAGCCTAGCCCAACCATAAAGCAACATCTCCAATGGCATGCTCTTTCTATTGCAGACTTACTACAGCAAGAGACAGATTTTGACTAACACCAGCCACAGCAGGAAGCAGGAAGCAAGCTAGGCACATTTGTGACCATCCTTCATGATCAGCGTAAAGGATCCTCCTAAAGGAGAGAGCTGTCAAAATCGGAAGTAAAAGGACAAAAGCCAAAATACAGGGAAAGAAAGAAATGGACATAGCAAGCCTGCTATGTAGATCCAGAAAATGAGATAAACTGTGGGCAACAGTTCTGAGCCTGGCTGCAAATGAAATCATCAGGCAGATAAACAGTAAAATGGATTTCTAATGGAGAAGCACAAGAAGAGAAGACAGTCTGCTAAAGCATACAGGGTAATGCAAGGAAGCTGGAACTGTTTGAACAAAGCAATTGGGTTATAAACTTCTGCAAGGAAGAGGGTAGAAAAGAGAAAAAAACATTAGAGTGACATTAATGAGTACAAGATTCATTCATGAGACTAGGTGATACATTGCAAGGAAAACAGTATGGTTAAAGCCATTAGAAAGAGGATCCTGAAGGATGACATGTAAATACATATATGAGCAAAAGAAACAGGATTGAACTGGATCACCGTGAACACCCAGGCAGCTTATGTGGCTGTCTGCATACAGGAGCAGTTGGTGCAGACTCCTTTCCTCAGGAATCTCATCATCCCTATATATTGTACAGAGACTCCATAGACTTACCTCAGAGCTGTGAATTGCATTAAGAGGTTCAAACATTAGTCTTCCCACCAGAGCAAGTGTCTATTTTCTTTTTTCCCATGCTCACATCCCTCACAACAGTGTAACCATCTGGTGAGTTGAAAAGTCAGTGAACTGTGACGGACAAATATGGATTAATAACAAATTCAGAAAAGAGTGCTTGTTCTGAAGTTAAAAGATTTAAGTTCACCCTGTTTGGTATAGCAGGAACAAAAGGCAGAGCCAGTCTAAAGTGGTAGGACAAGCTATATATAGCCTTTATACAAACACTTTGTAAATGTTTTTGTGCTGTATTAAAAAAATCATCATCTGAGTGAAAATAATTGCACTATGATGTCATAAAGCTTCTTTGGTCTTCAAGCCCAGAAAATATTGGTCAGATTTAAACAGAAGCTCATAATTAAGTATTCTTTTCTGAAGATGTGACCCTCAGTGACTTAGTACTTGTGAGTAGGATTTGCAATACACATTAGATCGAAGAGAAATATGCTTATGCCAATCAGCTAGAACTGAAAGAAAAAAAAATGCCCAAGAATCAGGTTTTCTTCTTGATATGACCCAACTACACACCTGAAACAGGTGACTTTCTACAAGCTACACCTCTAATCCCCAGCTGCCTGCCATCACTTCAACTGACTGTCTCTGTAACTTTTAAAAATCTTCTCAAGAAAGGCAGTAGCCCTAATGACAATGTCCTACTGGATGCAGCAAGTACCAAGGCTGTCAGTTGACCTGCCTAATTATATTACCAGAATAAGCTCAACTCCTTCCTTGGACTTAGCCTTAAATTTGTTATTTCATATTTCAGTTGTTTCCAGAGAGGCCTTTTAAAACAAATGCAGTTAATATTTTTAAAATTGTAAATATGTATTTTCTTTGACTTGAAGATAGCTGGCTGGAGTATCATTAAACCTAAAAAACCCCAAACAAAAAAACCAAATTTGGACACAGAACAATATGGAAAATTTCCCCTGAAAGGGACAATTTAAACTGTTATGCAGGTGTGAAAATTGGAGGTTATATCTGAAACCATTTTGCATCCTTAACTATTGTGTTTGTTACCATGGAACAAATATGTTAAGATAATATATTCTAATTTGGCACATTTTATTGAACTATTAGTTAGTTTAACTAATCCCTGCAGTTTTAATGTGAAGAATTTCCACATAAGAAAGCAGGAAAAGGACCTTATATTTTAATATTTTTTTGATTTTTGGTTTTGTCTTTTTTTCTTATATGACACTTTTCCTGTTTACCTCTAATACAATATAGCAGAAACATTTTATAAGACAATTATAAACTGCTTATTTTTGAGGAAATAGTTTGAATATTCAATAGAACCTCAGTTCACATAATGAATCTAACAGAAGAAAAAGGTTGTTCTCTTATCTTGTATGTTATGAAAATCTGAACTCCTTAAAAGCAAATCACCAATAAACATTCAGGTACATACCAAAAAAGTGTCTCAGCAATGCCAAAAGTGATAATGCTGTTTTAACAAAACCAAAATTGTGTCTGATTAGTAATTTTCTACTGTCTGTTTTATTACAGCTTTCCAGGTGATCAGAATTCAGTGGTATTTTAAAACCTCTTCTGTGCCTATAGCCAGCAAAAATTATTTTGTATTTCTTTAAAGTGATGTCACTAGAAAAACTGGTTTCTACAAATAGAACTGTGTATATCTCATCTGCAGTTCTTCCTTCTTTAGTAGCATAAGACTTTGGTTAAGTAATGTCATTGTTTAGTAGAACAGTTTTAAACAACCTTTTCTGAAACCTAGAAAGTTATAGTTTATTACCCTGTCAGGGAGAGCTTCCCTATACCAATGTGACATAGACTGTAGCCTGAACAACTTGTTTCTGCAGTGTTGTTGTTGCTATGGGAACAGATGTGAAATGCTTACTGCTGTACTATAACACAATTAAGCGTATTATGGCCTTTTTAATTGCATTCTTTAGGAGTCACCACAAGCAAAGAGTGAGTATCAGTCTGGCTGGACTCTCACTTATTTTCAAATTACAATTTTGAGTTAATATTGCAGGATATTCTTTCACCTATTTTGACTGCTTCTCTCTCCTACAGTTCTCACACCAAAAGAAAAAGAATAAATCTGCCTCCTAAAGATATACAATGAAGTACTGCATTTAGAAGATGGAAAGACAACAAATTCGGCTTAGGGGCTTTCTGAGCCAGTAGGACATATTTAGTAGATCTTGACAATTCCAGGCTAGCAACAGTGGAAAGTTATTGAATGAGAACATACCAGTTTCTCCTACATCATAGATTTACATATCTTTTTTTTTTTAATAGCAGGGATAAACTGATAATAAGTCTAGATGTAATTATTTCTTACAATGATGATTCTATCTCCTTTATTTGTAGTTTGTACTATGAAACAGCTGCTTTCCTTTCTTTTAATTCTCCTCCTAATATTGACTCTCCTAGTTTACATACTACCCATTGAATCACTAGGCTGTTGTCTTCAAAAGAGAACTTTATTGTTTCAGGGAAGAAGAAAAAAAAACAACAAACCAACCAGACAAAAATCCCTGCAACACAAGGTATATAAAAGGAAACATAACTTGTGAAGACAGAAAAATGAAGGGAATTTCCAAGGCTCCACTAAATCTAAATTCTTTTACTATGCTTTAAGCAGTGTTTACTTCTCACTATCTCAGGCACAATTTTATCTCTAACTTGTTGCTTTCGTTACCTAGCTCTTCCTACCATCCACTAATGAAACCGTAGCCAAAGAATTCCTCTGGAGTTACTTTCAGGAAGGAAGGACAGAATGAAGGGGGAAAGTAAGCTAACAAGCAAAGCAAAGCAAAGCCAACTAAACCAACAGGTGAAAAGAGGAATATCAGATTGTGAGTTCTTGCTGTCTCTTAGCTAGGAAAAAACACTGTAATAGTGATACTGTGCTATACTGTACTAAGTACAACTTCAGTACAAGCAAATTCCTCATTGAGTTTTATTAGGTCAATTGAAATGCAAAGCCGATTTGAAACACAAAAGTCTGGTTTGGAAAGTCACAGAACCTGAAAATGTATAGAGATTTATTATATTTGGTAAATAGGAATACAGTATTTTCCAGAGCTTAGGTGAAAATACCTTCTACCTATTATAATCTGTCAGTAATAATAGGCCAGAAAAAAGACCTCTAGGCCAGCAAATGTAAAGGGAAGTGGTTAAGTCAACAATGTGAAAATTTTGACACCTTGCTTACAATTACAACTTTCACAGTCTTTTAAGAGACCAAGCCTGAAGGTCTCTGCTAGCTTTTGCACACCAAGGCCTTAGGACACTATGTGCCAGGTCTATACGCACTAGGTGGGTTCTCATGGGCACAGCACCTAGCCTCAATCCTTTGCTTAACACTTGCAAATGCTCTTTATTTTTTGAGCCATGGCCATGTCATCCATAGTATATTGCCCTGCTACCTCAAATACCACCAGATGCCACTCTTTGAAAGGCAACTGGCTTACCGTTATTCTCTTGAGTTCCTTACTCATAATTTATGCACTAGTTACGTTAGCAGTAGAGACAAGACCCTCTGCAATCTGCTTGTCCCCTGAAGAAGGCTGAAAAAAAAAGAATAAATCCAAAAGTTTAGAGATTCATCCTCTCTCATGGTCTAGTTGAAAGCAGTAAAGAAGTACAGTATTATCAGGATCTCTGAATTCTGCTGAATGGAGATAGTAAAACAAAATACTGAATTCTGTCAGCTGAGGACAGTTTTTCTACTTTGAAACCCTGCATTGAACTGGGGCATTCATTGATCAGGAATACTAAAAAGTGCAGGCAACAAGAGGACCTTTTAGGGGCAGAAGAATAAGGAACAGCAGCAATAAACATTTTGAACTAATCATAAAGAAATAGCTTAACTGTCAAGCAGATTAGCCTGTGATGGAGATCAGAGATGAGTTAAGGACACATTTACAGAGCTGCCTAAAGGTGGAAATACCTGAGAAACAAAGACACTTGGTATGGTCCATGCATCACAGTTTTTAAACGTTCAAATAATTATCGCTTTTGTTCAAAATATTACTAGTACCTCTTTTACCATCATTACTGTTACTGATCATTATAATTTTTAAATACCTGTGTACTTCTGTGTCCCTGAAACCTATTTGAGGCCTGGAGTGTTCACAGCAGGAGCAGTCAGCTGGTCAGTCATTGGAAGAGTCAACAGAAGCCAGGGAGAAGCTACAGCCACAGAGTCTGGCTGCCTGCAGACAAGGAGGCAGCAGATATTGTTCCAAGGCACTGAGACAAAAGCTGTGCTGTGATTTGTCAGTATTATTCTAGTCTTGCACACCGTAACCATTCAGCATGTTTTTCATTGTCTGGTAACCTCAGTGTCTGCACAAAGCTCATGATTAAGTCTCCTCAAAGGCTCACAACATGTTAGGTGCTGCTGTCATGTCAGTCACTTGGACAGTTCTCTTTTTTTTTTTAAGGAAAGCATCAGCTACATCCATTGGTCAGAAAATCAGTTCAAAACTCTGACCCTAATGTTTGGAGGAGAGAGTATATAAATGCAGAAGACTACAGAGGGGACAGCAAAAGATTTCAGATTCTGATTATCAATGAGTTCTTAATTCATGTCACAGCAGTTTTTCAGCAATGATTCATGTGTGTTTCCATAGAATAACTTCAAACTGGTAGGCCATCTGCTCAAATGAAAGAAATCAAATGGAATTGGGAAAGAAAATGAAGGAATAACAATAAATTATTTCTATGTGTTTGTTATTTCTGAATGGATACATGATTCATATATATTTATTATCTTAATTTCTTGCCTTTGGGAGCAATGCAATGATCTTCTTATAGAAGGACAGTTATTTCAAGTGGTATGTGACATATGTCTAAAAGATGAATAAATTAGGACTAATCCACAAAAGCTCCTAGTTCTATCTGGAAAACTCCTTTAGGTGCCTGAATCTGGTCTAGGTGACTAGAGCATCCTGCTAGGCAACTGGCTTTAAGTGGCCCTGCTTAAGCAGGGTGGTTGGACCAGATGACCTCCAGAGGTCCCTTCCAACCTCAACCTCTGAGATTTTGTAATCCAAAATTTAGATTCTAAAAACTCACATTCAACATTCAGAATTGTAGAATGCCTTAACTTTCTCTGAGTAAGGAGTGCTTTTAGATATTACCAGAACTAGCTATAGAAGGACAGCAATGAAGTTATTTCTTCCTTTTTTTCCACATTATCTGCTAGGCTAAGCTCAGTAGACATTCATAGTACACTTGTTTCTTGACACTAAGTATGTTAGTGTCACAAGAGAATATGTCAGTTTCTCCAGCTTTATCAATAAAGAAAGGCACTTCTTCAGGTTTCTGGGGATGTCCCATGTGAAAAGCTATCGCATCTTTGCCTCCCACTTCCTATGACAATGTTGTTAATACCAGGCTTTTTTCTGTTCTGCAGGCTGGTAAACAAGAGGAACACTCTTGTCCCTTCTGGCTTAGCTATTTCGCTCAGTAGAAAATGACTACATGTTCAGTACTCAATATTTAAGCATGTCTTCACAGGCTAGTGGATAGGGAAAAAATCTTTGATTATCTGCTCTACTGAATACTTAACATAGAGTAGTGATCATTTAGTAGCACCTAATCTCTTCAAAGGAGTATGCTATACACTGGAATAAAGTTGTTTATGTTTGCTGGTCCAACAAAAATGTTCTGCAAGAGAGGCTGGAATAAGCAGCCAGTGTTGGAAGATGGTGTGCAGGAATGGTATCCTGTAACTGTGACTTAACTGTCTGAGTTCAAGCCCTGTTTTCACTGTGTTTTATTAGGCACCTCATTGTCTCCTTTTCCTATCTGCTGTATTTTATGATTCTTCTATTCAGAAAAGAGCTCCTATTTCTGTTAGTGACCTTAATTCTGCGGACCTAATTTTCTCCAGGCATTTATGGGAAGCCCAGGCACTGGAGCTGGGCTGTGGGATCCCACCAGGCAGCAAAATGCTTTCAAGAGTTCGTAGAATGTTACATATTGCAATTCTTAAATATTTTCATGGATCTAATCCCAAATTAATGCTGCTCCTAAGAAAGAGTATAATTTACAGTAAAATTGAACTAAGATGAGGAAGATATTTTATTGGTCTTTCCTTGTTCATTTGTAAAATACGTGGGTCAAAAATATCTTGTTCTGCCTCTAAGCATTATGAAAAATAAAGGAGAATGGCTTCAGAGATTTCCCTCTCATCAGGCAATTTTATCTTTCTGGACTCAAGTGTTGGCCTTCTTCTATAATTTAAGACTTCAGTCCTAGTGTTCACTTGCTTTCTGTATGCATCTTTCAGATTATGCCTGTTGATATTATCAGTGGCCACATATTTCACAGTTCTACTTGCGGTGATGAGGGATTATCAGCAAGACCAATGCAAGGCAAAATAGTGTTTGTTATTAAAACCACTACATTCTACAATGATTACCAAACTATAAAACGCATTTCAGACCTGGAGCCCACCGTTGCAGTTTTACATATTCTAAACATATGTAAATAGGACTAGAAATCTATATCAGCTAATTGGAATCAGGTCCACTTCTGTGAATGATAGAACAGAGTATGCTAAATGCTTTTCTTCTTAAAAATAATTTGGAGCATCATTTGTTTTCTTCCTACTGTCGTTATGAGGGATAATAGAACCTCTTGTATATACTTGAGTGGATCTTTTGCTGTTTTTCCAAAGAATAGATTTATTTTAGCTTGTGGATGTGCTTCTCTGTTTATGCAGACAGGTCTGTCTGATGGGTGAATCAGGCTGCAGCACTAACTTTGGCTCTGAAGCTAAAAGCAAATCTACTCCCTTCAATTGTTTAGTTTAAGGTTTTCAAACACCAGTGGATATTATTCAAAACAGATGTCTTTATATTTCCAATATAAAGAACAATATCAATTCGGAAAATCATAAAAAAGAAAATTAGTGTATTCTGTCACCAGCCATTATTGAATACTTTTATTTTAGTGAAATACATTTTTAGATATACTGACACTTCAAATAAAATGGACAACCAATACTGATGCAAAACAGAACAATGATATTTATCCAGGTTGCTTTTCCATTTTCTTTCTTCCTTCCTTCATTTTTTTCTGCTACAATTGAAGAAGTTAAAGCTTCTGTAAAATTCAGAATACAATCATTCCTTTCATGCAGAAGCTTTGTTTGTTTCCTTGCTAACAGCTCACATAATTTCACATCTTGGCTTTATTTTGTATTTAAAATAATTATGTAGCAATTAATTTATATAGCCATATCAATGGAGAACTTTAAGGTAAATATTTTGATTTGCATATTGTATACTCATGTTTTTTAAAGATCCATTTATCTTTTTACTCTCACTGTAATGAACCTAAAATCCATATCACAAAATTCAGTGTTAAACACCATCCTTAGCATCTGCTTGCTCTAAGATCACTAGGCTGTGACTGTGAAGAGATCAGTTGCCACTTCTATTGTTAGTACACAAATAGTCTGAACAACCACATACTTAAAAAGCATGTGAAACTTCACTGCTCTTACCTTGTATACATGTCTTAGTTCTCTGTTGCAACTGTCACATGCAGAGAAAGGAAAAAGGAACTAATGATGTGCTAGAGACGCAGGAGTAA
>NW_010187118.1:0-16252 GCF_000695765.1 Mesitornis unicolor | reverse complement strand
ACTCTTTCCTGCACTGCAATAGATATAATTTTCATTTCATTTTATTGCTGATCACACTCTGTTCACAGGGTCTATGCCAGTGTCCATTTTCTATATGTATTACCTATGCAGCAGTCATTGCTCAAATCTGTCACTTCTTTGGATGTTTTCTAAAGAACATTTTCAGTTTAAGGCCACAGATATTTGCTTAAAATGTTTAATCAAGTGCAAACTCCTCCTTATTTCCAGTTTGAAAACATGATAAGAAAAACTGAAACGCATAATGGCATTGACCTGCTGTCTGAAGAAGAGATGAGGAAGGGGAGGATGTAAGACTTTCTTGAGGTCGTCTTCTTGCTTGGCTCCTGCTGTGGCTGGGGTAGTTCCAGGGAGCACAGAGCTCCTGGCTAAGCTTGCACTGGGGCTGCTGCCAGAGACAGCAAAGGGACAAGCAATGGCTCTGGGATTGCAGGTGTCTTAAGACTGACTGGCAATAAAGACATACTTCTGGAGAGTGCTTTTCAACAGGAGGCTGGAAGTCAATCAACTGAAGAAAAGTCCCAGCAAAGATTAGTACATCTCTTTCATACACAAAAAATGTAACTGGGGAGTGAGACCTGGGTGAAATAGGTCTTTGAAGAAACTCTGCCCCAGGTGAAGAATACATAATTCTGTGTTTCCAAAACTCTTTAATTTAAATACATGATGTGGTAGTAATGACAGCAAGAACTATGACAGACAATGCAGTCTATTACATTATCCATGAACGGGTATCTTCTAACCAAGTATGAGTTACCTACGTCTGAATCTACGTCTTCCTTTATACTCATAAAAGAGGAATTCCTGCTTCTAAGGCGATTTTTGCCTCACCCTAAATTAAACAAGCAAAACATGTCCTAAATTAGGGCCCTAGAAATGTTTACTTGTATGTACCAATTACCTCAAATGTAAAAGTGTATGTGGTGCCTGGGGTGTCTAAGTGAGGTAGATTGCACTGTATGTCTATGATGAGCTGAACATAAACTCCAGCATTGATTTAAAATATATTTTCTTATATGAACTGTAGTCTAAGAAGAATTAATTCGTACCTACATATTCAGATTAATGAAATAATGAAAAAATGAAATGGTTGCCCAGAGAGGTCGTGGAGTCTCCTTCTCTGGAGACATTCAAAACCCACCTGGACACATTCCTGTGTGACCTAGTCTAGGTGATCCTGCTCTGGCAGGGGGGGTTGGACTGGATGATCTTTTGAGGTCCCTTCCAACTCCTGAGATTCTGTGATTCTGTGATTCTGTGGAATATGCCATTCAAAACCACGTGCAAGTATCTAACTAATTTTAAGTATGTTAATCATGGCATCTACTTGATCACCATTAGTATTTATTCACTAAACATTTTTTTCCTTCTGCGTTAGCTCCAGATAATCACTGCAGAAATTCACTCATTTCATTGCTCAGTTGCCTTCATGTGTTCTCCCTGAAAGTTTCCTGCCTGCATGTTGCATGCAGATGCTTCACCTCTTATCTCATAGTCCTTTCTTACCTTTTCCTTGACTCTTCATCTCTATGTGTTTTTGGGGGGAGATGAATTGACAGCTGTTGTTTGATCTCAGGCAAATCAAACAGTCATGAATTCATCTCATTCTTAATCTTCACAAGTTACACAGCCTACCAAAGTATTTAGAGTGCATGAAACTCAAGCAGTGAAGGTGAATATATGTACCCCACAGGAAACTGCAAAAAAAGTAGAGGTGACAACATGTATCTGCAATGAATTACGAGTTTTATTTAAAATGTGATTCAGCTGCCTTTAGCATGTTCATATAAATTGGTGCAAATGAGGGGAGAAATAGACTAATATTTCTTCTACAACATCTTCAGTACCAACTGCTGTCCTGAAAAACAATGTAAAAAGGAAAATAATCCCCCAGTAAAATTATTTCTTATTTTGCAGTGTCCCTTTTGTTGCAAAAAATATGATCCTAAACATAGAATGTTCATGTCAACTTGCAGCCCAGATAAACGATTTATTGACGAATTAAAAGCCTCTGAAACTAGGCAGTTATAATGTAAATCCTGACAAGAACCTTAGCTATTGTGGTACAAATGACAATAGTATAAATAGCCTACTATATATTTTTATCTTAATAAATATGCACAAGATAAAACATGTTATTTTAATATTCTAAAGTCATATAATCAATATGTTATCATACACTTCCCTGAAATACAGCAATGCAAATACAGATCTGAGAGATATTCTGGTAGAATGTTCCAACTAACTAGAAATAAGTAAAATGCATAGGTGTAACACTATAAATGCATTGATACTTGAGCTTCCTCCTTTTAACTTTTGATCTTGTTATTAAAACTTTACTGAGTGTCTGTTCTTTTACTGTTACACGCAATACAGAAATTATCTCAATACTAAAATAGTTTACAAAATCTTCCAACATTGTTACCTAGTATCTGGTTACATCAAAATATAAAATTTATATAGTCTTGTAGGTTTTGTTGATAAACAATCAAATACAAAATAATTACTTCAAGACATTTTACAATTTTGTTCTAACAAAATCAAGAAGATATTGTAGACGTCCCTATGGAACAGGTAAAAACTCAGACAGCAATTAATATTCATAACCTAAAATAAGTTTTCTTCATGCTGTGATATGAAGTAGAGAAAGAAATGGAAGTTGTAAAATAGTGTATTAATAAATGTTTTAACACTCTTCAAAATGAAAGCCAACCTGTGGTTTTAATCTGACCATTTGTTTAGCCTAAGGAGATGTCCTCTTGGCCATGAATAGAAAATTAGCAACAGAAATTCAGGACTTTCATTTTATATCTCAAGGGAATGGCTTATTTCTCTACTTCAGCTTTATCATCCTAAAAATCTTCTTGTTTATTTAGGAAATGCTGGCACTTGGTGCTTATCTCATTGGATAGATTAAGTTTTAACAGTGATGATACAGTTTAAGTGTACTTAAAGCCTTTGAAACCATATACATCTAAAGCTCTTTTAATGAAAGTAATTAAGCTAAGGCATTTGGAGAGTCTATAAACACTGTTGAAGACTATTTGTTGTACTGAGATTTTTTACTACCTTATTTAAAATGAGTTTCCAGTATACAGCATGATGCATGCACAAAACATATGTACAGTATTTTCACATTTCAGTTTAGTCAGCAAAATAGTAGGAGTCTACTAATGTGTTCTTCAACCCATGGACCTCATTTTAAATCTGCCAGCAGTCAGAAGTCCTACAGCTATCTTTATAGCCTTTTGCAGTCCTCAGACTTGTCATCCTCAGGAAAGAATCCAGACTCTGAATCATGGAAGCTTAAAAGGCCTGTGTCTTCACTAAATCATGAGAGCAGACAAACTGAAAGAAAAATGAGGTTTCCACTTCTCCCATTCTACCTTTTCTCAAGACAGCCTAAAAATGTCTGTGTCCTCCATAGCTAAGCTGTTTGAGAGTATTAACTATTCTGATACCAAATTCCCATTTACTAGTATCTTGCTCCCTGTCAACTGACAAAGATAGGTCATACAGTTTCTTTCTCTTCCTTCACTGTATTAATTTCATAAGTAGTGTGACCTTTCTAAAACAGAAAGTCAGAATAGGAAGCAGCCAATAAAACCACTAATCCCATAGCTGGGCTGCTAGACTCCTGTCTGGGAAATCCTGTGCAGAAATGTTAGTGTATGATCTGTGAAATCATGGAACCCAGTGAAGCCCTAAAAAAAAGTTAATATATACATTTATTCTGAAGTGAAATTTTGTTAATTAAATGTACAAAGTATTCATATGTGTTAACAATAGAGGATTCATAACTGCACTGAGATATTTCTTTGCTGTGTACTACCATGTTTCCTACCTTCTCCTATTCTGTATATTGTCTGAACAGGATATCAGATTTTTCCCCAGATACCTCCAGAGAGACCTGTGACATTAGAGCTTTCTCCATCCAAATAACATTTCTACAGCTGTAGCTACACCTCAAGTGAGCCTAATTTTTATATGAGAGCATGGCAGTTAGCATAATTTAGGGCTAGTGGGCAAGAGTGCTAGCATATGAACTTTCATTAACTCTGTAGGAAAGGCTGAAGTCATTCAGTTCTAGGAATAGAGGACTGTAAGTACAAACAACATGGGAAAGTCACGCAAGTGTCAAGAACCACAGAGTGTGAGGGCCAGTGCTGGTGGCACCCAGCTGACAGTCACAGAGAGACAGTGTTGTCTTTCCTGTGAGGCAGAGAAGTAGTGAACTTTGTAAAATGGCATAAATGTGTGATTAAAGTGTTTTGGTATCCAAGGCCATGTTATTCTCTTCACTGTCATTGGGTCCTGCATGGCGACACAGTCAGCATGGTATAACGTGCTTACTTGTTTAGTTATATCATCGGTCCTTTTTCATCCCCCTGCCCCCCAGCATGTTTTTCTCTATTTGATTTCTTCTTCATGTTGAATTTTCTTTTTAATAGTGTAAACATTTAAGTGTTATCTTTAATAAGCATGTAGATGTTTTTATTGTCAGGAAGGAATGTGTCTGAAAGAAAGGAGAGGAATATTTTCTCTGCTTCTCCTTAGACCTTTAAGGTCTAAACAGCCAAAGTAATCTTATCTATTTAGTGAACAGGTAAATAATTTCAACATTTCCGGTAAACATAAATAATAATACTTGAAGGCATGTTTTACTCCACCCACCTGCAGTGCTGGAAATAGATGGAAATAGTATGTACCAGATCTCAAAGAACTGAAAGTTGCAGAATTAAAAGCTGTGTCTTTGGCAGAGTAATGAAACAGTTTGTGGCTTTTGAGGGATTTGAAGAAGTTAAAGTGAAATTTTAGCATTTTTTCCCAGAATATTGTTTTATTGAATATTGTTTTTATTGTTCTGTGTAGTATGACTGTATTACCTGGGAAACAGAGAAGTGACCACAGAGCTTTTCTCTCTCAGGCATTGTGAAGTGGTCAAAAGGGAAAGGTCAGTGGTTGATGAAGTTTTGCTTGACAGCATGTATGAAGCCATCAAGCGAATTTCCTGGCACAATTTTCATTTGAATTTCTGATAGCTACAAGCCTATATTAACTACTTGTCTGCACAAGCAACAGCCTCATTGGTTGATTTTGCAGACATATAAAGACAAAACGTTTGGAAATCTTTCTCCATATCACACATAAAATACCTTTGCTTCAGGGGGAACTCCTATTCTGCCTCTGTCTTTCTGTACATAGTCAGTGACAATAAATTAGAGTTTCACTTCTGTATCAGTCAATTTCATACTTTCTACAGACAGTACGTTTAAGACATTAAAATCACTTGAAAGTGTGCTGTTCTTTTATGGAACCACAAAGGATGATCTTTATTACAGTATTTTAAATTTTCATTCAAATGTTAATTCTAAGCCTTTCACAAACACTGTATTTTGTACTGAAAATTGTTCATAAAGAATATGTTGTCTCTCTACTGCTTCTGCTATGCATGTAATGCACTTAAAAGGAAGCAATTCCTAGGAATTTAAGCCCATAGAAAAAATAACTGATTTAAACATGGTGTTTTTTGTATTCAGTTTTCATGCATGTACAATTCTTTGCTACATAAACCATGTCACATTTTCTGTTTTAGTTGTGAAAATACTGTATACATGGATATTCCACATTTCTAAAAGCATAGTTCCTACTTTACTAATGTAGTTGTCAATCCATGGCACAAACACTTTTTAAAAAGTTAGTATTTTAAAATAAAAGTGCTACACACAAGCCTATAATTAGCCAGTCAATAAATATGCATCTTACATTCCCTTGCTATTGCAGTAAGAAAGAGAAATAAAGGACAAATCCAACCACAAACAATAGCTAATTTCACTAAGAAGAATAGACAGTGGTCTGGTATCTGTATGTCGACAAGTTGTGCTCATTTTGGATGAATCACCACATCAGAAGTTATCACATAACAATTAGCTGAACAGAGTAAGTTAGTGAAAAGAGAAGTATGGGAGTATAAATTTAATTTATTTTGGAACTCAGAGTATATTATCAAAAGTGTAAATAACACAACTTACTCAGAGAAGCAAATAAAAACCAAATACAGCAAAATAATATAGAGTTTCTAGAAAAGGTTTAAAAAATGTCTGTGGTACTAAGATAGCTGCAAGATATGGATAAAAGAAGGTGAGGTTCCATTTCTTGCTTCAGTAGGTTATGATGTAACAGATTTAGATAATTAACCATTTGTACATTCAAACAACAATGCTAACAGGAGTACAAAGAAAAAATTCTTAATGTAAACATTATTTTAATATAATTATTGTTTTTTGTTATTTTGATCATCATAAAACACTTTTATCTCATGGTACTTTAACTTCAAAATCCTTATAGTGTCCTGAAGATCTCATGAGAGTAATAAATGCAGATGTCCTCATTTTATTAAAATAGAAGTACCTTATTTTTCTAATGTACATTCTTGAGTCATATATATTTATAGCATAAAGATAACTGTGCTAAAGAGACATACAGCTAAAGATCAGAAATTCATCAGCTTTCCAAACCTAGTGATTGATTCTCTCCCAAAATCAGTTTTGTAATGAATACAAATTGAGAAAAACACAGAGAAGTAGGCCAGCAGGAGGTCTCAAATGCAAGTGAAATTAAAAATAAATACTTAGGTTTCCAAAAGTCCATTTTCTCATTCTCTGTCTGAAATAGATCCATTGGAAATACAGATAGCAATTGCAGTTTTCAATCAACAATCTCTGCTCAGAGCTATTTGTGATCCTAAATTGCAGAGTATTCTTTGAAGGCTAAAATCACATTGAAAAGTTGTACTTCAGCTAGAACTAAGCAAGCTGGTTTGCTTATTTATCATGTATCGGAGGCACAAGGTTATCCACTCTGATGAAGGTAATTAAAAAAGCTAAATTAAATTGATTTTCATGCCTGGGGAGCTAACATTCAGAAAGGCAAATTCACAAACAGAATTCAAGTTCTGGACAAGTTTTAAAAGGAAAGAGTTAATGAAAATATTGCCAGGAAACCAAGGTAAGAGGCAGTTTTGGGATTCCTGCCTGACCCTTCACCCTGACACATTTCACATACTGAGCCTGGAGTTGAGGGCAAGTAAAGCAGCTCACTGCACTAAATATCAGGTCACAGTTCTGAGCACATTCAGATATCCTGCAGATACAGGCCACTTATATGCCAGAAAATTAAACATGCCTGGGAATACCAAAGGGACTGAGATCATTCACAGAACAGCTGGCATCTACACTAAGAAACTGTCAAAACCAGGTAGCTGAAGGCAAACTGTCCATTGGGTGTTCTCCTGAGCTACTATGACTGACAGACCATGCCAGGGAGTTGTTGGGGGGCATCAATAGTTGAAACAGACCAAGTCTTTTCCAGGGAGTGTGCTGAGAGTTGCCTAGCATGGACAATCATGACTGACTAGTATAGATACATCCAGATAGACATAGGCAGTGTTACACAGACACAGGAGCTCGAAGTCTTTAACTGTAAAAACTGAGCTGGAAGCCAGTCATAAACTTCTAAAAGTGCTTTTTAGCACTTAATGCTCTAATTTAAAGCAGGTTATCATCACACTACATATTTAATGACAGTGAAGCTTGGAATTTTTTACCGTGAGGGTGATTGAGCACCAGAACTGGTTGCCCAGAGAGACTGTGCAGTCTCCATCCTTGAAGATGTTCAAAATCCATCTGGACATGGTCTCAGAAAACTGCCTTTAGGTGGACTTGCTTAAGCAGAGGAGTGGACTAGATGACCTCCAGATGTCTCTCCCAGCCTCAGCCATTTTGTGGCTCTGTAAAATGTTCCCACTTCCATGTCATAGCAGTCTACCCTTTCTGTTGCATCATCTGAACTGCTTGTAAGGTTTTGTTCTGAACTCATCATAAACTAGACCCAGACAAACAAGAGAACAGGTTTTAATTCACCTGTACTGCAGGGTTGCTTGTAATCCAGATCAACCCAGTAGTGTGAACTAGATAATGGAAATTATTTGGGTTACAAACAATCCTGCAATACAAATGAGCAACAAGCCATAGGGTAGGACTGAGATAGAATGCCAAGGGGTGGCAAGGCAGAAATGCCATAAACCAGTTATTGGCTTCTTCATTGTGCAGTGGTGGCCACTCTGAGCTTTTAAGTTCATCTCATGCAAGAGAAAGATATTCACTTAAAATGCTTCCTTCTTTTTACCCTCATCTGGTCTAGTTTCTTAGAAACACACTAGGAGCACTTGCACAACCATGACCAGCTGCTGAAAGACACTTCAGCAAGATGTGTTGTCTCAGCAATTTTCTAGTGCCACACTTGAAGCACAATCTAACAGTGAGGTTATCTGAAACATATGCTGGCACATTAAAAGTGAATGCACATTATTTTCATGAAAACTCCTGTTTGAGCAGGGGGATAGGTACCACTGGCCAGCAGGAAATGCTGAAGAATACTTGTCTCTCAAGTTTGGAATCAGAGTCCAGGATTTGGCCTACTCTACATACAGTAAGCAGAATCCAGTGTTTTAAAAGGCCAGCAAGGTGCGTACTTTTTGTAGACACACAAGAAACAGAGAAGACGACAATCCCTCCTCAATATCACTGTTGTCAGTGACTTTTGTACTTCTACTTATTTTTCCAAGGTAATAAATGAAATATTAACTGACATAATTCCCATGACCAATACCAGAAGCTTTCAATGGCAGTCTCTTTCTAGCTTACTCTGTTTTTCTCTACCCTTTAGCCAGTACTTGATTACTTTACCAGTCCTCCATTGCTATTTACATTCTGCCGTTAAACTAATATTTTTCCAGGTGATATAATTTCAGATGACTTACTGAAGTGTAAACATATATATTTCAGTAGAATTGCTATGTAATAGATTTGCTATACAATAAGTATAGTATGCAAACTTAGAATAAAATTACATTATTTCCTTTATCTTGAAGATTATCTAGTTTAATATTAAAAGATATGAAGTTAATCTGGCACCATTTCCTTTCGGCAAACCCAGTTAGTGTTTATAATTTGAAGCTTTGCGTTTCAATCAAATCAATAGTTAATCTTACTATCTGTGCAAAGGAAAGATGTGATGACATTACAGTTGTCTAGACAGCAACTCAGTTCTTGCTAGAGAACTGGAACAGAAAAAAACAGGCACAGAAAACAAACGGAAAAAAAGACTAATGTCTTTATTTTCTTAGTAATTCTATACTTGATAAATAACCTCTCTCACTGAGTAGATAATTATAAGTATCTCGTGCTTCACATGCTAATTGAAGGCAAGAAATGAAGAAAAATTAACAAGAAGACAAATGTTTCTTTCATAAGAACATATGTGAAAGAAAATATAACCACATAAGCTTATGAATTACTAAATGTATTCATAATTTAATGTTAGCTCAAAACAATATTTTAAAATGGAATTCGTGTGAAGAATGTATGGAGAAAGGAATAAGTTTGTAATTCCATTTCTGTAAGAAAACACACATGAATTATATTTATGACTTTTTCAAGTGGAAATGGTTGCCTGCTTGAATTGAAATAGTGCTACTGAAGTCAACAGATCATTATTTTACATAGTGTACAGATAGACATGCCAATAATGGTCAAAGAAAGACCCTATAAGAAAAAAATGTTTTATTGGCACAAATCTCTGTTAACAGCTTTCCATTACTCTAATTTCTGTTTTTCTAATACACATTTGCTTGTTTGTATTATTTCTTTGCTTTTTTTTATCTTCACCAAGTAATCTTTGCTTATGACTCAGTTTATGAAGTAACCTTGAAACAACTGTCATTCTCAATGGACTGAAAATGTACTTGTAGATTCACTGAATTCCATTAGATTCACTCAACTGTTAAAGTGTTTTTGACAAACTAAATAAGGCACCCTAAGTGTCTGTTTTTTATCCTTTGTGTCGTAACTGCTTTTCCTGTAATTTCACAAAACATCTCTATGTATATATTTGCTAATTTTAAAAGTTATGAAATTGTAAATAAAATACTTAAGTGCATAAAGGCAGCTTCAGACATGTGACAATGAGCGAGTTCTCAGAGCCTCAAATGAAACCCTCAATAACGTGTATATCAGCTGACAAATCAAGTAGTACTAGAGGTTTTAGAATACACGAGTCAAGGAACTGCAACATGAATAGGACATGCTCTAGGACATGCTTTTGCATCTTTATATGAGATTCAAAAGAGAATATCTAATTGAGACGCATACTATGCCATCTTCAAATTCTTCTCTGTTGTCCTGTACCGTACATCAAAAGCACATTTGATTATTTATATATATCACAGAATCACAGAATGTTAGGAGTTGGAAGGGACCTCAAAAGATCATCCAGTCCAACCCCCTTGCCAGAGCAGGATCACCTAGACTAGGTCACACAGGAACGCGTCCAGGCGGGTTTTGAATGTCTCCAGAGAAGGAGACTCCACAACCTCTCTGGGCAGCCTGGTCCAGTGCTGTCACCCTCACAGTGAAAAAGCCTTTCCTCATGTTCACATGGAGAGTCCTGTGCTCCAGCTTGCACCCATTGCCCCTTGTCCTGTCATTAGGCATCACTGAGAAGAGCCTGGCTCCTTCCTCCTAACACTCGCCCTTTACAAATTTATAAACATTAATGAGGTCACCCCTCAGTCTCCTCTTCTCCAAGCTAAAGAGACTCAGTTCCCTCACCCACTCCTCATAAGGGAGATGCTTCACTCCCTCCATCATCTTTGTGGCTCTGTGCTGGACTCTTTCAAGCAATTCCCTGTCCTTCTTGAACTGAGGGGCCCAGAACTGAACACAATATTCCAAATGTGGTCTCACCAGGGCAGAGTACAAGGGAAGGAGAACCTCTCTCACCCTACTAACCACACCCCTTCTGATACACCCCAGGATGCCATTGGCCTTCTTGGCTGCAAGGGCACATTGCTGGCTCATGGTCATCCTGCTGTCCACCAACACCCCCAGGTCCTTTTCTGCCTGGCAGCAGTTTATGACAGCCACACAACCCTGCCTTCATACTCTTTCTTCTCTTTCAGCCACCATGAATGGTAAAGAAGTTTGACAACAGCTGTTACTTCTTCCCTTCTCCCTTCTTTACTATGCTCAAAGGCAGACTCTGTTAAAATGAAGTATTTGCACAAATTGTTAAAGACATTTTTTTATATTTATGGTTTTAATCCATACACATGCAGCAGGCTTCATCACTGAACGCAAAGAAAAAAAAATTAGTGTTTTTAGGAATGTGAACTGCACTTAAATGAGTATTCATTTGGATGCTGAACAGCAAAACTTTATTTTCTCAGAGATTCAAAGTGAAAGCTTTTTCACAACTGGAGAAGACACAGGAAGGCATCCCAAACTGTGAAAGCAAACTTCACATTCCTTCCTGGTGGCAAGTCATATTCTGAGCCTAAACATATATGTAAAAAACATGCTTAGTCATACAGATTGTACAGACTAGATCCCGTACAAAGTCTTCCTGGAAAAGCTGTATTCTGTAAAAACTAATCTGACTTTGAAGTTAGTCCCACTTTGAAGAAGATCTTGACTAGATGACCTTCAGAGATCCCTTCCATCTTAAATTTTACATGACTCTATGAGTCAAATAGTGCGTTTGAGTTCAGTAGGTACTGGGTTGGACTCATGTCTTTTGCAAAAGATGACATTTACTTAAAATTTTGAGTGTCAGGTCCATTCAAAAAAATCATCCTGGGACAAGTAATTTCCCATTATGGGTTTTGTTTCTATTTTTTAACTCAGAAGCAGGAAATAATCCTAGAAAAATAAATGTTTGTGAAAAATGTATTTGTTAAAAACATTTTTTCAAAAAGATGCTTTGATATATACTATTCACCAAAACCTTAAAAAAGTTAATTTAAAATTTTCAATTTTTCATAAAAAAGCCAGAAAATAACATCGATAATATTTTCCTTAAAATTAAATTTTATATTAAAAGTCAGTTTTCCCTAAACTTATTTTTTTAATTACATAACTACTCTTCAATATGCATCACTACCATTTTTGGGTATTGGTAAAACAGTTAGCTAGTTACTGTAGTTTTAGGAAGCTACAATGTTTGATATTAATCAGTTTTGTCATTTCACTGGAGAACAACTTTCTTCCAGATACAACATTCTATACCAACATAAGTTGGTTAACTTCTGAAGCTGATAAAAATGCAAAGAATATTAATGATCAAGATTTAAATAAGATTATTACATACCATCAGGGCTATATAGCATGCTGTTCTCATGCGTACTGGTGTCAGAACAATTTAACTTCCCTTCTGGATTTTAATACATTTCATTCAGAGAAAACAGTCTTCTACAACAAATGTCACAGTTTCCCATCTTAGTTTACATTATATTATATTAATTATATTACATGTTATTAGACTAATTACAAAAAGTTAATAACTTAGATGAACTTTCCAGTGGACAGATTCTCATTATTGGGCCAGGGAAACCAGTTCAAGTAGAACAATTGACACTGGCAAGCTGCTGACTGAGATCTAATTTAATTAAGAAACAAACTGTTATCAAACTATTTTTTAAGGTTCAACTGTTGGCTGCTTCCTAGTTATTGTATCCAAGTTTGCAGCGACAGGAAAACATTTTTCAAAAGCTGAAGTAGTCTCTACTTCCTTGTGACTTCCTTCAAGAAAGAGTTTCAGACAGAATCACTTGTTATAATAAAATGCTAGGGATAAAGGTAAAGAATGAAGCTTTCATGACAGCAGCTGATAGGTTTGCTGAATGCTGCAGATATATGGACTTCAAAAGAAAACTAATAAGAGAAAGAATAGTCACACATATAAAAGGAGCACACTTCTGGGAAGAGACTCTGTCACTCAGATTCAAATTAGGCAGGCAATGTTACTTACCATTCTCAAAGCAGAAGTCCTGTATCAGATGGCCTCAATACACAGAAGATGAGCCAGACAGAACTGAAATAGCAACAGGAGCATTTTCATAATACAAAAATAGTGCACAAATAGGAACGGGGAAAACAATATCTCTTCACAAGACAGAACAGTAGAGCTGTAGAGGAAGGAGCACAATAACAAGCAACAGCTGGCAGCTATGAAGAGCAGAGAGGAGGACTGATGGAAGTATAATAAAATAGGTACTTTCCTAACAACATAGAGGCTGCCAAGAAAATCTGGAAATAACATTGTTGTCATCAGTGTACATCACATGATGATTTCATATTCCAAGCAAAAAAATATTCAGGAAAAAACATGCAGTAGTATTCAATGTTGAAGTGAACTGACTGTATCTTACATCTAAAACTAACATTGGGCAACTGCTGCAGTATTGCCAGAAACAAACAAAATAAAAAGACAAGAAAAAAACCCAACAAACTAAAACCAATTCAGGACAAAATTTATTCAAAGTAAGACAGCTGTGAAGATCATGAAAAATACTAAGTGGGCACAGAAAAAATTGCATTTAATTCCAAATATAAGTACATTTATTGCAAATAAATTTATTAAGAAAGAAGCATTGACAGTACACCTTTACGTTTCAGACATATTAAAGAAGCCTGGTTCACCTTTGCAATAAAAGAGGTTGTTTAAACAGTTCACATAAGGAGGAGAGCTGCTTAAGTACAAAAAAGACTTAATCAGCAACTCCACGTGCACTCTGATATCTGCATTTGGGAAATTAAAAAAAAGATGAAGAGACTGATACGGAATTAGATACCACTTAGTGGAGTGAGAGCAGATTTAGCAAGAGTGCTAAGAAAGCAACACTTCACCTTCTCTTGTCCAAGTCACATCTCATGGGATGAGGGCTGACATGCAGCTCCTGCATCCCCATGCCAATGCACGGTGCCATCAAAGTACAACAATGCTTAATGTTTAATGGCAAAATGCCTGCTATTTCATATTTACAGAAAAATACTTGTGCATGGACAAAGACATATGCTTTATACAGCTATTTAAACTGTAATTCTGATATCAGACAAGTATTCTCAAGTCAAGTTATCCCAACAGGCCTTGGAAAACTCCCTCTTGTAACAGTCATAACCAAGTTTGGAAGATACTGCTCCAGTGAAGAAATATCATCAAAGATTAAATAGGTCTCATCATTACATTATTGACTATTTTCCTAGTGCAGTGTGAGGTGTAGAGAATGTAGTGAATTACTGGATGCAACTTCTTAATTTTTCCAAAAGATTACACTTACCATGTGAGCAGACAAGGAGCAGGTAACCCAGGACTTATGCACGTAACCAAAGATATAGGAAAAGCCAAGCAAAAGGGCAGCAATACCTGTCTTATTTTAGTGTTAATACATTTGTGATATCCAAAAATCCATTAAAGTAGCCATTTATTTTGGAAAGTGTTACATAATAAAACCATGTCCCAATGATCGTATCATAGAGGTGCTGAGAAATTGACAAGAAAATAAATGAGAGAATTGGTATCTCTGCCTGTTTTGAGAGTGTTAAATGTACTCTCCATCTACACTAGCAACAGATACATTTCTTAATGCTTTTAAAGCAATGCTTGCACACAGCAGCTATCAGTAAAGTTAAGAATCTTTTTCCCTTTCATCCATTGTGTTTCATGGGTGATGACTATGCTCTTATTGCATTAATAAGGACTGAAGAGAGCAGCCACTCAGGATTCACATCTTAGCAATGACAAAGTGTTAAAAACACATCTAAGCTAGCCATTTCTCAGAGGTCCTCTGCAGCATTGCATTCTCCTCCCTTTATCCAATAACAATAATCCAATAGCTCCTCTTCACCTGAAATGCATTCAAAACTCTCATTGGTCACATAAATCTGAGATGATGTCTCTACCCACCCAAAAGAAAACAGTATGGATATATGCCATCCTTGCCCTGTGTAAAATGTTTCTGCTTGAAATGAATTTTTAAGACAGTCAGACAAGGGCTTAGATAGGTGAAAGAAGTATTACTGTCCCAGATAAAAGGTTTGTTGTACAAGTGCAATAGATTTAAGAAATCTGAGAGGCAGACCCAAGGAGACTCTCATGATTAAATCACTCCCTTGGAAAAGATGCATTCAAATGCTCTCAAGGTGAGGGGAAAGGTGAAAAAGAACAGGACTTACTTCATTTGCATCCATAGTGAGTGCTCTAACCAGCCTTTTTTGGCTATGCTTTATGCAGAACATACTCTGCTCAGCATGCAGTAAATAACAGCCAGGTCAGACTGTGCAGTAAAGCTAAAAGAGGTCCCTAGATTATGACTCCAGGTGGGTACCAGTATAAGAGAAACATCAAACTACTCCCCACTATCAAGAATTGATTTAGTTTGGAAATTTTACTGCAGAAATAGAAAACTTTCAACACCTCTGGAAACATTATGATAACATTAACATATAGTGTGGTTATGTGCTCAGGATCTGAATTTGAGATTAGTCTGGCAGGAAAGTTAGAAAAGCCCCAATTATTTGTAGTTGTAGCTCTTGACACACTGAACTGGATTTTCCTACATGAATAAATAAATAAATTAATTAATGTCCCAAGCCCTCAGGCATCACCACATCATTCAAACCTAGTAGGTGACCTTCTGTTACAGATGTAAATGGCCCAAATACAACAGCTGCAATTTTCTTTCAAAAACTGAGCACATCCCAGTCATAATACTAGACACTGTATGAAGAGCTTCAATTAAATAGTTGCTAATGGGAGCTGAAAGGACAGTAGCAGTCAAGCTCCATACTGACTTTATGAAAGCAACGATTTCAGTATTAGCCAGCTAATGCTGGAACTACCAGCAATTGAGATGTATTCAGCTAGAGGAAAAAAAACAACAAACAAAACCAAAACCAAAACCAAAACTCAAGAAAATAAAACAAGCAAACATACAAAACCAAAAATACACTCATCTTTACCATAAAGGTTTGCATCAGTAGGAATAAATTTCTGACAGACCTGCTGCCACATGGGCTAGACTGGAGTTACCTATATACAGCTGATTACATGCCTGTGGAAGGACAACACATTTTATTACAGCACAACATTCTAAAAGCAATTCTTTCAGAAAAATAGAACCTAGCAACTTGTTTAGTAGTCTGCCCCGGGCAGGTAAATTCAGGCTCTTGTACAGAACTGTGAAATATTTAACATTAAGATCAACTACTCTGCAGCACAACCTGACAGTGGGTTTTTTTGTTTGTTTGCTTGCTTTCTGGATTGAAATACATAAATTTGTTGTGGCTGATCATTTCTCCTGATACATAATTGTCTCCATTTAAGGGTCAGAGAGAGA
>NW_010187117.1:7183-9489 GCF_000695765.1 Mesitornis unicolor | reverse complement strand
AAATTATATATCTATTTTTATATATACATATATGAAACAGGAAAAAATTTCTGAGAAGATACTGAAAAAAAGGCTACACAAGTTCAGGCACATTCCTGGTTATTTGTTTGGACACAATTAAGTGAGATTACACACGACTTCTACCAATTTAATGTTACAGTAAAAGGGTGGAGAAATAAAGAATGGGGGCAAAAAAATCTAAGTAATCGAGGCCCAAGAAACATTTTTCAAGTCTAGTTATGTTCAGAATACATCTATGTAAAAAAAGCATTCTCTTAGCCATCTGGCCCACTCCTTGTACTGATCACATCCCATTCCCAGTCAGGTCAGCCTCATCTAGTAACTGCAAAAAACTTTTTTAAAAGGTGTATTGGAACCAAAAGGGATCCATTAACTGAAATGTTATCTTAAAGTGAAACACAGAGATGCTACTAATGATAATGCACAAGCCAGGAAGAGTTTTACTCATGTCCGAAGTGAGAGTTTTCAAGATCCAAGAAACATTTTTCAAGTCTAGTTATGTTCAGAATACATCTATGTAAAAAAAGCATTCTCTTAGCCATCTGGCCCACTCCTTGTACTGATCACATCCCATTCCCAGTCAGGTCAGCCTCATCTAGTAACTGCAAAAAACTTTTTTAAAAGGTGTATTGGAACCAAAAGGGATCCATTAACTGAAATGTTATCTTAAAGTGAAACACAGAGATGCTACTAATGATAATGCACAAGGCTTAGGAATAGTTTTACTCATATCCGAAGTGAGTTTTCAAGATTTGCATTTACAATTACTTCAGCAAACTATAAATCATGTCCATAACGCACAGCACCTCCCTTTAGGGAAGGGCGGGTATCAATCTGCTGATACCCATCAATGGGCTCACAGAGGAGTTGCTGGAAAACACCCCAGTGAGAACAAGAAAAACAGCCCAGGAGGGCCATTGCTGCCCCCCATCCCTTTCCTCCCTCCTTGCAAAAGCTCAGACTCCACTGTGTGTCCTGCGGTGCTATCTGTGTCAAAATCCGTGTGAGCCCTCACACTCACCTGTGTGAGAATAGATGAACCAGAGCGCTCCCGTCAGCAGGGCTCCGATCACAAACGCCGCAAAGGCAATGCCCACCACGGTCAGAGTGTCCAGGCCGTAGAACACAGCTACAAGTTAAACACATGCAAGGACTTGTTATTTTCAGTGGCAAATACTGTTCTGCTAAAATTCATCCTTACGCTTTCACGGAAAATGTTTTTTAGATATTCATAGTTAATTTTGAGCTCCATTTTAGGAAACAGACTAGCAGATTTCACAGAATCCCAGGATGTGAGGAGTTGGAAGGGCCCTGGAAAGCTCCCCCAGTGCAGCCCCTGCCACAGCAGGATCACCAGAGCAGTCACACAGGAACACGGCCAGGGCTTTGGGGGTCTCCACACAAGGACACTCCACAACCTCTCTGGGCAGCCTGGGCCATGCTCCAGAACCCTCACACTCACAAAGTTTCTCCTCATCTTCAGCTTGAACCTCCTGTGCTCCAGCTTGGGACCATTGCCCCTTGTCCTGGCATTGGCCATCCCAGAGCAGAGCCTGGCTCCTTCCTCCTGACACTGCCCTTTCCCAATGGATCCCCAGGAATGAGGGCACCCCTCAGGCTCCTCTGCTCCAAGCTCAAGAGCCCCAGCTCCCTCAGCCGCTCCTCAGCAGGAGATGCTCCACTCCCTGCAGCATCTCTGTGGCCCTGCTGGACTCTTTCCAGCAGTTCCTGTCCTTCTGGAGCTGAGGGCCCAGCACTGGACGCAGGATTGCAGCTGTGGTGTGAGCAGGGCAGAGCAGAACCTCTCTGCCCTACAACCAACCCCTTCTCATCCAGCCCAGGATGGCGTTGGCCTTCTTGGCTCAAGGGCACATTGCTGGCTCATGGGCATTGCTGCCACCAACACCCCAGGTCCTTTCCAGCCACTCGTCCCCAAGCCTGCAGTGTCCATGGGGTTATTGCAACCCAAGTGCACGACCCGGCCCTTGGCCTTGTTGAAGCTCATCCAATTGGCCTCAGCCCATGGATTCAGCCTATGATTTGCATCAAGGAAATAAAAGTGATGCTTTCAGAGACTGACTTCAGTCCAACCAACTGCTCCACGTCACAAAGCAAAACCCCAGCTCAGCACATCCAAATCTGGAAAACGTTGCAAAAACATTTAAGGATTTTCAGTTGGCTGTTAATAACTTGCTTTCAATTAAATATCCATTTATCTTAAAAAATATGTTTTAAAAAGGCTGAGATTTTTGGCAAAAGGTGCTTTTCATTTAGATGCCCTCCTG
>NW_010187117.1:3296-7152 GCF_000695765.1 Mesitornis unicolor | reverse complement strand
GCTGAAGCAAACTTTCCCCTACATCTCTTGCAAGTTCAGTCTGAAATCTAGGTGGAGAACGGAACTGCTTCGAAGAGGGAAGAGATGCCAGCAAAAAAGTCAGCGAAAACATAAATAGAAACAATTGTTTTTCGCATTTGGCAGTGCTTTCAATAACTGAAATTAATTCCAGAACACAAAAATAGAAACACACACACACACAGACAGATATGAAAACTAATTTCTCGGGGAGACCCTTTTGCAGGACCATTCCAAGGGTAGCAGCATCTGCTTCCTGCATATATTGCCCCCCAATGTTAACCATCCAAACAGAGAAACGTTTGGCTTTCGTGTTTTCTTTCTGGTGATTAGAAAGACTTCAAAGAAAAATTATAACCACTCTTCTAGCAATCATTTGGGGAAGTCTCTTCATACAAAACTGATTTCTAGTTTCAGGATTTTTAATGTCTCCCAGTGCACAAAACGGCTTAGGCCAAGGAATAACATTTTACTGACTAAGCAGGAAATGATCTGACTGGTTCTTCTCTGTGGTATCCTTCAGTGGAATTTCAGCTCACAAAACACAGCCAACACCCTCACTTTACGTGTTCCTGCATCCAGCAGACGTTCCTATGGACATCCTTCAGCCCAGCAGCTCCCGAGATCCTCAAGGCTATTCCCCTTTCCCCTTTTGACAAATGCCTTCTCCAGCAGCTCCTGCTGGCAAGGGCCTTCAGGACCCACGTCTGGGTGCCTGTGACCGAGTCTGCATAAGCAACACCTGGCAGACAGTGGCTTAGAGGGTTTTTCTCCCATTTTCCTATGAGATTATTTCCGATTTCATTGGCCACATCTGGTCATTTTAAATGCAAACAGAAAAGACCTTCCTAAACTCAACTGTTTCTTCCACAAAGCACCACCCAATGTCCTCTTCCCTTTTCTCTATTCATTCTTGGGTTTGGCTACAAATCAGCTTCACCTTCCTGTTTATTATTGTCTTCTAGTGCAGCTCCTCTGCTTTTCTTCCCTTCCTGGGTCAGTAATGGCCCCTGGTTAATCCACTATGCCAAGACAAGTTAAAACCCACAGAAATTAATCCATATCAAGTCAGTGATCTCATCTATGGCACAACCTGTAAGTGCCAGAGAAACTGGGGATGTGGCCAGCTGCAGTGCAGGGTTAGGGGAGAGGCTTGGAGTAGGACACCGGAGCTCCACAGGATGGCTTTGCTGCTGAAACCCTGCTGCTGGGAAGCAGAGAGGGGGGAAATAACACACGCACATCAGCAAATGAACCTGCTGAGGCCACGACTCTCAATGGAGCATTCCCAAATTATTCACTACACAAAAGCTCTTCTCTCTAAATGCTGATGGGAATCTCTCAATCAGCAACGCAATCAGAATTCTGCTCTGTCCCAGAATTGAACACACAAACACACACACACACACTCACTTATAAAGCTTGAAGATACTTTTTTTCATTGTTCTAATACTTTCCAGACAAAAGTTTAAAGCTTAAGAGATTGGTTTAAGAGCTACTTACGTGGCTGTCTCACGTTTGGCTTTGGAAGGGAAGGATCTAATTAAAAAAAAAAGCAAAAACCATTAATCAGACAGAGTTCTGCACACAGATGCAAACGATGCATCTGCCAGAAAGACATTAATTGTAAGTTTTACAAACCAAGACCTTCAGGAAAACCAGCCAGAATCCAATAATCTTGCTGAGCTCAGAAAAACTCCATTCGTGTACTGATCCCTCCTCATGGGCACATATCCACGCTACAGTTCATGCATCATACATTCTGCTGGCATGAACACCGCAACCTTTCCCACCCAGATGCCATCGGGTCTGACCCACAGTAGCTCTGGTTATCCCCACGTGGAGCTCTTAAAGAGCACAGATTGCAAAGGCTGGTTTAAGGTGGCTAAATTCATCTGCCTAATCATCACTAATTACAAACACGAGAGATCCCAGCACGCTACAGCACCAGAAAAGTTTAAAATCAAATTGCAAGGATATGTGTTGGTTCACACGTTTTCCTGAGTCCTGCTTGTCTTGGAAGTTGAGGGGTTTTTTTGGTTTTGTTTTGTTTTTTAATTATCTATAGGAAATAAAAGATCACAGCTATTATATCAAAGCTATTATTCTTGGCAAGAATATCAAATATCATCGTCATTATCAGCACGTAACAGAAAGACACAAGTAAACATATGATAAAAATGAAGACTTCTCTGTTCTTTTCCATAACTGGCTCCTCTTATCTTTCTCCAAGAATGCCACCTCAAGCAGAAGAGGCAGCAACGCTGGCTTCAGACCTGAGGACCTGTTTGGTTAGCTGCAGTTTGCTTATGGATTGCCCAGTAACCTAGGGATGTCATTTAAATTCCGGCATAGCTGAGGGTGCTCAGTGCAAACAGCTGTAAAAGGATTTGATAAGACAGCGTCCCAATGCTTCTTTTTGTATCTTTAGCGACTGGAAAAAAATACTGAAAAGAAATATATATATTGTTTATTTAAAGTATTCTTAAACCAAGATGAACTTCAATTAGACCGCTAAACTGCCAGCAGTACCCCATAAGATCACTATTATATGTGCCTACAGTATCCAAAAAAGCATTTTATTCTTGGTCCGCGTTATCGTCACTTGTTGTAACACAGGAGTATCTCTTCCAGATGGCTCCTGGCAGGATGGTAGGAAACAGATGAGAACACAGAGGGGGTGTGGGGGGCACATGTGTGCACGCACAAATCGGCTGGAAAGGCATCAAGAGCACATCACAGCAAAAGCATAAGTGAGTGTAGGATTTGTGAGGGGAATGGACTGAAACCAAGGAGCACAGAACAGAACAAACATGGGTGAGGGCATTATCAGATTGTCCAAACACTCCCAAGTGCCAAGAAAATGCCTTCTGAGCTGAGGGGAGAAAGACGTTTCCGTGCTCATTCTGTCACTGGCCCCTCTGCAGTGAATGTAAAGTCTGCTAATTCATGATGGGCTGTGTGGGCCCTGGTCAATCCTCCCCCATCATGCAGTTCTTATGTGTATTTTAATGTGGTTTGCTCAGAGCAGCGCAGAAGGGGTGGGAATCCTTGAGGTCTAGGAAAAGCATCTCATTTAAAATCATCAGCAGCCAGCCTTTAGAAATCACTGTGATTTTCTATACCTTTGTAGGACAGAGGCACTTGTTAGCTGCTCACTTGGCCTTCTTCCTATGACCTGTCTCCTTTTGCTATAGAAAAAATAATCTGAAGTTTCCACACTTAGCAAAGCTCCGACCAGTGACACTGGTAGATTATTTCAACAGAAGAACAAGTATTTCCTAGCAGTTAAAAAGCCATCCAAAAGCCTTTCGTTGGAGTGGGGGAGAGGGTCTGTGTGTGAAATGAAGGAATGCAAAGGCAAAGAGTGTGGCATGGAGTTAAGTCTGAGATACTTCCATTGGGATCCACTGCAGTAATGTAAGCAACTGAGCTTGTAAATAACTAAGAAAATTAGGAGGGGAGGAAGAGTAATTCTCATTTAGATACACAGTTGTGATTTCTGTTACAGTCAAGGACAGTCATAAGCTTATGCCTGAAGAAAAAGAGACGACACCTTTGCAACGACCACTTTGTTCTGACTTTTGAGATGTCAAGTGCATGACTTCTGCATTTGGCTTGGAGAGCAGATCCAGCGGCAGGAACTCACATAATATGGTTTACAACAATGAAAGCTGGTCTGTTCACATGAAAGGAAATTAAGATCACCACCTCCGAGATGCAAATTCTCCTGTCCAGCCATGCAATACAATTTCTGCTCCAAATCTTAAGTTCATGTATTGGCCAGCAATGGCATTTGGCTTTCAGAAAGGGCTTGCTTGATTCACTGCTGAAACAC
>NW_010187117.1:0-3251 GCF_000695765.1 Mesitornis unicolor | reverse complement strand
GAACCACCGCATACCAACAAAGCGACGCTGTTAATGTGCTGCTTTGTGCTACATCCGAAAGCTGTGATGTGCTGGGGAGATTTCCACCAAGCATCCCTCAATTAGACTAAATCACCCACAATGCAACATCATGCTCTATCACGCTGTTGTCTGGTAACTAATCTTTATAAATTTAGCTTGCCTTTGCACACTGAGACCTTGTGCCTGGGACAAAGACAACATTCAAAGCGGAGCCCAGGACGGGAGCTGCGCACAATGCTCCACACATCGGAAGGGCGAGAGAGCTCAGAGTACTGAGTCTGTTCAGTGAAAGCTGGACTGCAGTTGCAGGACTTGCTCATTCCTAATAGAATATCCACTGGAAAAAACAAATATGAGAGCTTTGCAGAAAGAAGGAGCAAAGAATCAGATCTGAAGCATAGTTTTAATCGTACCACGCTGACAGATCCAAGTTCTTGCCTTTAATTCAAAGTGGATTTGACCCATATTAACAAATTTGTAAATATTCCCAAAACTAAACACAAGCTGACTTGCAGAGTTAAACAGAAACAGTTGTTGCTTATGTCCCCTACCAATGCTGCATGGGTCTTTAAATGGTTTGAAGACTAAAAAGCACGCACTGTACAACAGAGCTTAAGGGACTGCTGAGCCCCATCCTTCTGACACTCCCCAAAAAGCATCCCAAGGCTCGAAGAGCCCTTGGACACAACTGGAAGATTTTGATGTGCACGTGAAGCCACTGAAGCTCCTGACTAAACTCTCATGCTAATACAAAAAAAAAAGATAACACACACAGATTTTCTGCTACGAACGCACCAAAACACGACCGATGCTATCGTCAGAAGGATTCACAAGGAAGAACTTCCAGAAGAAATCAAACTGTGCAAACAGTTCTTATTTCCCACCACTCACAGGGTGTATTCTTAGGCTAGAGTACTGTTTCATGCTGTTTGGCATTATCTCATAGTACTCTTCAGCCCTTCCAGCTCCTTCCACCGGTTACTAGCCACACTCGTGGGTTTTCTCCATAAAGATGACACAAACAAGCCCCAGCAAAGTGGACCTAAAATACCTTTGTGTATCTCATCTTCTGCACTTAACAGTTCAACAGTCTAATGAATCCCTTTTTGGTGGCTACCCCTTTGCTTTACAAACTTACTAGGCTCTAGTGTCCCCAGTACTTTGTAATTCCATTGCTGTAATTCCTAAATATTTAGGATATAAAGAAGTGATACAGCAGGGAGCAGAGCACTGCTGTTGATCTTTGGGCAGCAAGAAGTTGCTGGAAGCAAGGAGGCATACTTCTGAACCCCAGACTGATGTGTAGTGCAGCATTCCCTTCTCAACGCCTGGCAAAACCACGCATCCAGAGATCAAGAAAGTCAATTAAAAAACGGTAACGAACTGCCATGATGACTGCTGCCAGGGAAATGCCTAAACAAACACCACCTTACAAACGCAGTATCGCCACAGGATTACATGATGTCATACACTTGGAGTACTCCCTTTTTTCAACACGATATAACATTTATAGAGTTATTAAACAGTTCGAGCTCGTTTTCATACCTTCTGGCTTTCCTTCATGTGTTATTACCACAAGGGGCTTGGTGAAGGTTTTCTTGTTGTGCATCATGGCCAAGATCATATCCACGTTGAGAGAGGTGCAAGCTTCATCGGGAGGAATGCACTGCCAGGGGGAAAAGCAGCGTGTGAGGGCAGCTGCACAGCACCCTCATGATCAGTAACATCCTCATCACTTACCACAAAAAGAGGAGAACCTCCAAACAGCTCCCATGTAATACACTGGCAAAGGTGCTTCAGGATGCAACCCCTGCCTTCATTAGGGATTCTCTAACATTTATGTGAGGGTCACAATTGAGCTTCAATGGTAGTAATTATTTTATTTTAGGGTAGGTGTTTTAGCCAAAAACGTAACCACCAACATGCGTTGATCAGCAATGACAAACCACCTTTAAAAATACATTTTTAAGGGGGATGTGCATAAATCCAAAGTAAAAATAGATTCCAAATTCCTAGAACACATTCTTTAAGGAATAATTTACAGCTATTTCCATTAGTTATCATGCAAAATTTGGCATCTTTCTTTTGTAATACTCAGATTGTGATATTATTTGATACGATCCAAGTCTTTGGAAATTAAAGGTAACATTGTTTGCGCTTTGGATATGGATGTGATACGGATAGCAAAGGTAAATAAAAATAAAAGCAATTTCTATTTATCCCACATAACCACCTAATGAAATTTAAACACAAACTGTAAATTAGGCAGTCAAAATGCACAGCATCCTAACCCTTATCTGTTAAAATCTTGAGCCTGCAGATATCAGGTTCATTACATCAGTTCCATACAAAACCATTTATTCACTTCAAAGTTCAGATGAAAAAAAACCAACCCCTTATTTTCACCTAAATCAGAAGCTTAGACTTCAATAAATTACTGACCTTTGGCAGCCCTTGAGCATCTTTGGCTTTATTTGTACACAAAGTCAACTCGCAGTGAAGAAAGAGCAGCGAGATGTTGAACATGGGTTTAAACACAAAACTAAATCTCTTTTTGTCCCTCTGTGCATGTGGAATTGGAAAGTTGACCTTCTCAGTGCTGTAGAATTTAACAGATTCGTCTTTGGGACAAATGTTCTCTATAATGGTGTAGTCTGACATTCTGTCTGGATTTGAAAACGGGGAAACAAAGCAGGTTTGAATGGCAAAGCCCAAGGATCTGTCAGCTTTAGTCACAGACACCTGCATTAAAAAGAAAGAGATGGTAAGGTATCAGAAGTGACATTTTTAATCCATATTTCGTTAACATTTTCAACAATTTTTAAGCAGTTTTTCCAGTGCCGCTTCCAATCTGAACTGTTTTGAAGGCTAAATGTTAAGGATAGGCTGTCAAACTGAGAGACAGAAAATCTGGGCTTTCAGAAGCAGCAGCTGTTGAACAGCACAGTTTATAGCACAGCTGGTAAATACAGCAAGCCCTTAACTCTGCAAACGCAGATGAAAAACCTGGTCTAGATCTGACGTAGTCAATGACTGCGACTGCCGCCTGAGATGGCACTGCTTCCTTCAGACACACGCTGTAGTAATACGGATATAACGGCAGTGTGAAAGTCAGCTACTAATACCATGTCTTTGGATCTGTTCGAAACTTTAATGGAAAAGAACAAAATAGAAAATAAAATAAACTAGAAAGTAAAATAAAATAAAATAAGATAAAATAAAATAAAATA
>NW_010187116.1:411-4750 GCF_000695765.1 Mesitornis unicolor | reverse complement strand
AAGCGCCCCGGGCACGTCCCAGGAGCCGCTGCTTGCACCCCAATGGGGGGACGCGAGGCACGCCCTCGCCCCAGCCCGTGTCCCTTGCTGCACCGTTCTCCCCCCTCCCCGTGCTTCCTCCGCCACAGCCCCCAGCTGCTCACCAGGGCCCTCCTCGGGAGGTGGCGGGTAGCTCGGGGCCCTGCAGACATGCTGTGACCATCCTGCTCGAACTAGTCTTTGACAAACTAATAAAATAAAGGGATTTGTACATTGCTCCAGCCTCTTCTCAGCCGTTGCTTCCCTGGGGCCCCATGCCAGCTCCCTAGCCCCTCCATCCCCCTCAGAGCTGAGACCTGGCAACTCATCACACATGGGGAGGGCACACGGCCCACCAGGGCAGTTCCCAAAGCACCACTGGGTCCAGCTGTCTCCCCACACCCTGGTATCTGCCCTGTAGGCGCCCTCTCCAGGCCTGGGGACAAGGTGTGAGTGCTGGTGGGCCCCCATCCCACAGACACAGCAAGGGAGGCTTCTGCCCCTTCCCCCTGGCTCTGGGGCACAAGGGGTGTTTCTGCTGGGCCACAGCCTTCTGATCCCCCAGGAACAGGAGCACAAGACCATGGGCAGGCCCTGGGCAATGGGACACCTTGTGCCCCCCAGCAAAGCAGAGCCCCTGTCAGCACCCAAGCCTGGCACAACCCTGGAAACCTCAGCCAGAATCAGCCTCAGCTTCAACTGATTTGCCATCATTTACCATCAGAGAGCTCAGCTGTTACCCAGGCGGCATCAGCAGAGCAGTCACCTGGAAAAGCCTCTGTCAGAAGAAAATACGAGGGTAGGAAATGATAGAGATCTTGCAGGCAAGGTCTCCATTGCAGGCAGCTGCACCTGCACCTCCTCTGCAGCAACCGTCCCTCCTGTGGCTCAGCATGGTGACAGAGGGGGGAGAAAGCCCCACAGCTCTCCCTGGGGAGCGGGGATGGGGCAGGCACTGCTCATCCCCCCTGGCAGGGGTGCAAGGACAGGCTCTGCCCGGGGCCGGTGGCTGCTGCACGGGACAGGCGGTGTCTTCTGCTGGGGCCATGGCCCCGCTCCATCCACACGGGGTGCTGCCAGGCGGGAGCAGGGTTATGGGAGTGGGACAGGTCCCTGCGGCTGTCCCCCATCTCTGCGCCGTGTCCCAGCTGTCACTGTCCTGCGCGTGGGGGCGTAGCGCCCCCTGGTGGGGTGACAGCGCAGGACAGGGGACAAGGACGGTGGGGACAAGGGGAAGGAGACAGGGGAGGCTCACAGGAGAGCAGCTCAGCACCCCCCTCACCTCCTCCTGCCCCCGCGGCAGCCACAGGCACCTTTGTTACAGAAGAGGATTTATCAAAATTAGAAAAAACCAACCACGCGTACAAAAAAAGAAACACCTCAGCTGGGGAAACTCCCTCAGCTCAATTCCCCCACCCTCCCCTTGCTGCCCCAGTGCAGGGAAGGGACACACGATGCTGGGAGGGGAAGGGGCAGGCTGCGCTCCCAGGGCTGTCTTCACCACCAGGACACAGGGGACAAGGGGACAGTCACGCAGCTTATCACTGCTGGGGAGCCCGGCCAGAGCAGAGCTCCTCTCACAGGAAGCTCCTCAGCAGTCACCTCAGTGACCAAATTTCATTGGCCACTTGCCAACGGCTCTGCTAGCACCCCCCGTCCTCCCCAGCACACAAGCTGCTTTTTTACAAACGCCCCCAAGAGCGACACACTGAGAGCCGAGCCAAAGGTCACAGTGCTGCCAAGCAGGCGAGGAAGGAAAATCTCCTTACCCCAGCCTACGCTAACAGAGCTCTCCCACCCCCAGGCGCACGGGAGGGAATTGCTTCCCCGGGTGTGGCCTCATTAGGAGTCATTAGGGAGCCCAAAGAGCTTGACGGTGCCTGCCTCCCGGCTGCTGTCATATTTGCCATCTTTGTCGTCACAGGCGAAGGCCAGCAGCGGCCTCTTCGGGTGCCAGGCCACTGTGAAGGTGGGGGACTCGCACTGCACTTCCCAGAGCTTCTCTCCTGCATGGAAAAGGGGCCACGTCAGCCTGGAGAGCCTCCAGCCCCTCGCTGCCCCATAGCACACACCGGGGCCAAGCACCTGCTGCTTTTCTCCCGCACAGGGCAGAGGAGGAACAAACACTGCTTCAGCGCCTTTTAATCACCTGGTGACAAGGCACAGACATGACACGCATGCCTGTCACAGACTAACGAGGCAGGGGCTCCCTCTCACGGCACTGCTCTGCATAGCCAAGCTCTTCATAGCAGATTCTCCCAGTGCGCTCCCAGCTTCACCAGCACTTCTCTCCACCCGTTTCCCAAAAGGAAACCATTACCTGTCTCCACCTCTGCAATGTCAATGAAGTGATCTTCTGACGCCGATGCCAGCATCTTCCCATCGTGGCTGAAGCTCAGTGTTCGCACGGGCCAATCAAGCCTGCAGCAACAGAGCAGACAGTGAGCCATCTCCCACCGGAGAGGGGAGGGAAACGACCTCGGGACAGCACTGCCTACCTTGAGAAGCACCTCACACACACCAGTTCATCCACGTCCCAGAGGCTGACCAACGCGTCAGCACTGCCTGTGGCAAAGTACTTGCCCATGGGGTCGAACTTGATGCAGATGCAGTTTGAAGGATGGGCGTTGATGGACTGAATGGGCTTCAGCTCCGGGTAGCTGTGGAGATGAAGGAAGAGGGCAGGAAGCAGCAAGAGGAGTGCAGGGCTCGCCTACCAAGCAGGACAGGGTTGAGACTGTGACTAAACCAAACTGGTGCAGGGCCACACTCTTGAAAATTTTGAGTGCCCAGTGAATAAGGCAAAGCATCAGGGTCATTCTCAGGGAGTCCAGCCCAGAACTGGGGCAACCCCAGCTCCAGGCAAGTTTGTTCCCACCAAAAAGGCTGGGAATCACTGGGGTTTGGGACTTGGGTTCGCCAAAGGCAAAAAGAGGCTTGCAGAAGGATGTCTGCCGCAGCCAGCCCAGCTACCTCACACACTCACTGCCATGGGTGCCTACCTGAGGATGTTGATGCAGCCATTCCCGTTAGTGAGGAAGAACATGTTGTTATCGTTGTTCCAGGAGATCTCATTCACCTCGAACTTGAACTGTTCCTCAGCTTTGGAGCGATGTGTCTTGGCATCAATGAAAGTGACCACGTCATCCTTGTTGCCCACTGCAATGGTCTGTCCATCGGGGCTCCAACAGATGTTGATGTTCTCCCCTGGAGGGAGAGAAAGGCAGCAGGTCCCATTTCCACCCAACAGCCCACAGTAGCCACGAGTTAAGCAGACAGGCAGCTTTTATTTCTGATCCAAGGCCACAACCTGCTACACTAACTCCAAACTAAATGGGAAAGACTGCCAGGTCTGCAGTCTAACACACAAACCCTGCATAGCAGCTGTCCAGTAAATATGCAGAGTTATTGAAAATTAACCTTAACAGAACTGCAGCCTCAAACCAACATGACTTCGTCACTGCCCTTCCCATTTCAGCCAAGATGCAACCACACTAACCAACAAACAAGGCCAGCTCAAAGATCCTCTGAATCCAGTGATCTTTGAGATCCAGAAAAGGCAGAAGCCAACAATAAATACCTATAAATTAGAGTAAGAACAGCGCAAGCTGCAGTTATGCCATTTCACAATGCCATTTCCAGCCCCAACAACTCAACATTGGAGATTTCAAAGGGCAGAGATGGCATCTGGGTTAACCAGCACATGTGTTTAAATAATTGTTTTCTGAATCCACATAAACTTTTACTGTTACCACGGCTCTCTGCAAACACACCTTTCCCTGGTCTCCAGCCTTGCAGCTCAGACTCCAGCAAAAAGCACACAGGACATTTTAACAGCCAACATCATATTTCAGTAGTTTCTCTGGTATTGACACCAGAGTAAATCAGCTCTCACACTCACTGCTGCTCCTTACAGATGAGTGCAGCACAAACATAAAAGCAGTCAGCAAATACCCACAAGAAGGGTCCAAAGCACTGTGCCACTGCAGATGGGTCCCACGCAGCTGAGGTCTTGCTGGAACCCAAGAGCCCTCCCGGGAAGGCAGGGACTCACCTTTGGTATTGACAGTGGCGATGCACTTGGTAGTGCGGACATCCCAGATGCGGATGGTTTTGTCCCCCGATGCTGTGACGAAGAGGTCAGGGTTGCTGGGGTGCCAGCAGAGCTGATCCACGCTGTCCCCATGGCCCCGGTAGTTGTTCTCCTTCACCTGGAGGAACAGTGCAGCCATTCACGACACGGATGAACCCGGCTCTGCCCTCCCCTTCTGCCCCGGATCCCAACACACTACACCCCTCTCCGCTGCCGGTTACCGGATGG
>NW_010187116.1:0-380 GCF_000695765.1 Mesitornis unicolor | reverse complement strand
GGAGGGGGCGGGCCCGCAGCCCAAACCCCCCCCGCCATTTCAGTCATGCTCCCGACCCACGGCCGGTAGGGATGGAGGAGCCCTTTCCACCACCCCAGCTCCAGTCCGGGCTCCCTGGTCCAGGCCCTGGCCTGCGGGGTCATTGGCGATGCTCTTCTCCCAGTACAGACCTGAATCCCTGTTTCCAGGCCTAGTACCAACAGGGCCCGCTCCCGCTTCAAGCCACCTCTCTGAGCATCCGGGCCCGGCATGAGGGGAAGTATCTCTGGTACCGACCCGAATCACCAGTCCCAGCCGAAGCGCTCCCGGGATGCCCCAGTACCGTGGGGAGTCACCGCTCCCAGGGGTGCCTCGGGGCCCGGTAGCGAACCGCCGTCCCC
>NW_010187115.1:23849-44518 GCF_000695765.1 Mesitornis unicolor | reverse complement strand
CTGCAGCAGGGCTTAAGCTTAAGTTGTGGCCGGGGCTGGCCAAAGCCCAGCCAGGCAGGCCGCGCTGGTCAGGGCCAGTGCCAGAGAGCGAGGCATGCCCTGCACCCCCCCTTAAATACATGAATTCGCAGGGGTGCTGGTTGGCTTGGCCCTGGTCAGAGGTGGGTCTGACAAAGGAAAAGGGGGAGCTTTTCAGGTAGCTTCTTAAAGGGCAATCTCCATAGCCCTTCCCTCGTTATCAAAGACACAACCAAAAACCCCTCACAGAAAACCCAATACAAAAAGTCACACATATAAAGAGCATAAATTCTCACATAAAATTAAGCCACCAAGCTGGCCTCAATAACACAATGGATGAAGTACACACAATGGATGAAATAAAGGTATTTGGCTGGAAAGATCCTTTGAAGTTCAGTGCTTTTACTTTTCATTTACCTATAAAATCACATGAATTCACAGGGAAATAGGTTAATCAGCACTTGTTACTGCTGCTATTTCTGCTTACAGATATAACATGTGGCGTGCTGCTGAGGGGCATATATGCATAGCAACCTACGGAGACTTGAGTCCCTGTGCTGCACTTAGCAAAATTCACAAGGATGCCCATATTTCACATGTAAATGATAGCTCTGTGACACTTAAAGGTACAGTACTTCTGAAAGACGTGGATGTACAATCATAAACCACAATATTTATTATAGTGAAACACAAGCCTTATTCAAATAGAATTGCTAGTCATGGGTTGCAGTAGCAGTTATCTGCAACTGCAGCCACTTTGAGCTTTTAGGTTTTATTTAAAAAGCTTAATTGGAATTTTTATTACTCCCAATTAAGCTTTTTAATTAAAAAGAAAGTTGAAAGAGGCTGGAGGCAAGTATTGCTGAAACTCATATCTGCATAGACTCTGAAGGGAAAAAAAGGGAGTTTTGTAAAATTGCAACTGTCAGCCAGCTGCAGCTTTCAGTAACGCTTACTGCTGATCCCATTTACCTTGCCAGTGGCACACTGCAAATGCAGATACACGCATCTAATTGGAAAAACAGGCTTTCAGCTTTAAATAGCACCATAAGAATATGAATCCTGCTTCACTCCTGCAAAGGACGTATCACATGAGTAAAAATCCTACCTACTACCCCATCTCCACTTTATTTATTCCATTAACAGTTTGAGCCTGGCAGATGTTTTCCTTTTCTGAGACTAGGGTAGATGCACCAAACAACAAACTTAATGACATTCCAGAAGACATGGAACTACCTGCACACCAGACCTCTACATCTACAGACAGGACCAATAGGTAACATGTTCATAAAACAGGGACCCTTTTGACACTTCCTTATAGAACACAATCAATATTTTTGGTCCAAAAATTATTTCAACTTTTCCTTCAAACTCAGTTATTCCATGTAGCCTTTAACACTTTAGCTGGATTAAGAAAAAAGCACTGGTTTAAAGGAGGAATGAGAACTATTATGGAGAGAACTACAACACTCAGATGGAAAAGCAGAGACTGGGAAATCTTCACATATCCAGACAACTGGAATGTTCTTTAGATAACTAATGTCTTGGACCAAATCTCAAAAAAATCATAACATTCATTCTTGCATGTTAACTTCTGCGCTCTTTGGAAGCAAAGATACTTCATATTTAGCCCTACTTCAGGTTTGTTCATAGAGTAAGGTAATATTCTAACAAACAGGGATGTTGGATTAGCCTTTGGAATTTACTCCATTGTTGCTAGAGAATATCTGGTGAAAATATTTTCAAAATATACCCGGTGACAAAGAACTTATTTTTATTTATATATATGTATCTATATAATTATCAAAGCACAGCACAGTTAAACAATGGGTTCTTAGGGAACTGATTTTGAGAGTGTGATTTTAGATATGTTTCCCAGATACAAATCTTGTCAGAGCTGCATTTTACTCAACCTTTGCCTTAAAATGTTACCATTAATTGCTCTTAGAGAACAGATGTGCTTTGCATAAGGCTTAGAGGACAAAGTTGTAGAAGGGAATGAAGATCAGTATTGTATGCATTTTTTTACGAAGTTAAACAGTGAAAAGTGGAGGGATTATTCAACCTGCAAGATTAAGCATTTTTCTCAAGAGAAAGAGGCATTTAATTCCACAGGAAATTAAAGATTCAAGAAAGGTTGATTTCCTACTTGTTATTGTAGCTAAAGCTATGTTTTGAGTGAAGACTAGAAGGTGAAGTGCATGGGTAAACACATACCATTTTTCTTAGAATGACACGAAACAAAGATTTAGATTTTTTGCTTAGATACAGTCCAGACAGTGTTTTGATATTTTTAACAGAAATTATAAATCATTCTGGGTAACTCTTGAAACAGATAATAGAATCATCTGAGTACATAAATCTAAGAACTATGATGTCTTCTGTGTTCTTTATCTTTCCATGTCTTCAATATTTAATTCTGAATATTTGCCTGTTTGTTTGTACATCAAGGTCATTATCGAGCAGTTTACTAATTTGAAGGGAATATACTTCACAGATATTAGTAGTCTGAGTACCAGAGATTAAATTATAATGCTTCACTTTTAAAAATCTTAGGACTGATCTTACATCAGAGCGCAATTATTAACCTCATACAACACAGTTAGACATCAAAAGCTTTGTACTTAAAATATACTGCATTTTTTTCTCTCTGTGACTTCTTAAACCAAAATGCCTCAGAATTAACAACACAAAAGGTTTCTTCTCACTGGTGAAGAGCCATGCTAGAAAGAGTCAAACGGGCACCTCCCACACTGTGAATTGCAAACGATGGTGAATTTGGCAGGCTGTTCACCCCAAGGTCCCCATGGAAGCCATGAGAGAAAGCGCCCACCTCTAAACATTGTTCTTCTTTGCTCTCCTGCTCACACAAAAAAAGCAATAAAATGGGGGAGCTTTGCCTCCACCTCCCAAGCATAAATGACTATAGCTGATCCACAGAGTGAGACCCATAGAGGAAAGGAGCTCTGCTACTGGTTTACACCACAGATAGACATCTATGCTGTATTTGATCTTGGAGGTGTACAGCTGCAATACTGACTATAATTCAGGAGAGACTATGATATTGCAATTTACATTAAATGCTGTAATAGTAGCCATTCCAGACTACGTAAAGATGCCAGTCATTTTACAGATTCTAATCTTTTAAAAAAAAGAGGCCAACACATAGCATTGTTTCTCCACTGTTTAGTGCTTCATTAACAAGATTTTCTTTTAAAAAAACCCTGCTGGCAATACTGTAAATACATTTACTCTGATTCATCAGTGAGCCCTGGGATACCTTTTCATGTTTATGGATATGATTTTATGTATTTGTTCATGAACATGTCTCTTAGATATAGGCTGGTAACATTTTTATATTAATCATTAAATATATTTTAGCTGGGATTATGACAAGTTTGTTTCCATATAGATATGAGGTTATGCTGTTTGTTTTGCAAAATGCTACAATTACTTACTGAGAATCTGATGTGGCCCTACTGATAAGATGGGGATAAAGGTTTCAAAGCCAATTTCATTTGTTTTAAATGGGTTGTGTCATCTGGTATACACCAGCAAATGTCTATAGCAAGTGGGAAAACAAGGCAAATAAAACAGGTATAAATCTAAATCACTGGCTTTATTGTAAGGAGTATTGCATCGTTTTCTCTGAGAAACTTGGTAGAATTTCTTCCTTAAGAAGTTAGCCCTCCTGCGGGGTGTGATAGCGGCTGCAAGGAGCCAAACCAGCACGGCTCCAGCGCCATTCAGGAGTGGCTGGAGGGATGCTCGCCTCCACTCCAACCAAACGAGCTCAGCTTCGACCTAAATACATAACTTTGGATAACATTCAGGATGCATCCTTGATACAGTGGGGGTAGGGAGAAAGGGAAAAACCCACCTTCTTTAAATGAGTCTACATTTTTCCTTCCTTCTTACCAGGTTGGCTATAAATGTCTGCCTTGCCTAATCTTTCAATCAGTCAATCTCAGTCAGGGAAGTCAGGGCACTTAAGAGCTGCTGCGGTTCCGAGTAATTACCCAAACAAAAGACCGTCTGGGATTGGACTAACTAGTGGCTCATCTGTATTCAGCAGCGTTTTCAGATCATGAAAAGAGAAAGGTGGAAAGTACAAGGGAGGAGGTGCAAAAAATAAGACAAGTGAAAAGGGGAAAAATATACTGTAAATGTGCACCATGAGAAAAAAAAAGGTAGAGATGTCCTTTTGTTGTTTGATCAAAGCAAAGATTTCTGTGAGAATACAGAATTTGCAGTAAAAAAAATTAAGAAGACTTCTCTGCTTCAGCATTACATTTCTGCTAAAAACAAGAAATAAGGAGACAATGCACATTTGAGCTACAAATAATCAAACACTCATTTGGGCTGAAGCCCAGAGTTAGCTGCTACTTCAGATCATGATAGAAACTTAATCTTCAGTCTCTCACAATACACTCCTGATCAACAAGCCATTTAATAAACTGCAGAATTTCTTTTTTCCTTTCCCCTGAATGACTTTGAAAAATCTTTGATTCACCCTAATGTGAGGTGGAAAATACTGTAATATAAACTCTGAAAATTTTGTGGAATAAGAAAATTGGCTGACCCCTGAGCCAAACTGTGTTCACATATACTGAATTTAGTGCTCCACTCAGGAAAACTCCAGTGGGTAGTGACCTTGTTTTAAACATTTTGGTATAGACTGTAAAGACAGTAATTTTACCGATATTCTCAGGTGTAAATAATTTCATTTTATTATATAGGTACAAACAATTCTACACAGCAGTGAACTTGTTTAGGGAGATATATTATTCAGAGATTCATAAAATTTACCATCAGATCACCTAACCTAAAAATTTACATAAGGCATGGAAGTTGTACCAATTATGCTGAGCTTTAGCTTCATCTCTTTCCTGCATTTTTCTTTGATTTGAATCACTTTTTATTCCTTTCAGAAGTGTACTCCTAGCTTCTAAATTCATTAGTGGTGTCATAATTGGAAGTAATTGGAAGCCTTGATCACAGCCTCAGCCTACAGGCTGACTGTTTACTGAAGAGAGCGAGCGAGCTCAGGCTCCTTCACTAGTAGGTAGTCTACTCAGAAGAGGAATATTTGCAAAGGGTGTCTCAGAAGATAAAGCCACACCAATGTGAATTGCCAGCTTCTCGAGCTTAGCCATGTAACACCTTTGAACTTTGTGCTAAAAAGCAAGAGCTCTAGCTACTTCCACATAGCTTCAGCCTGAGTTTCTCTTATAGGGGTTAACACCTTCATATGATGCCAGTTCCCACCTCTCTTGGTCTTGTAACTCTTTAATGATGCTGCCTAATCATATTTTAACTCTATAAAAGTCCAAGTGTCCAGAAAGCAGTTGAATTCCAGAGAAGAGAGGAAATGTGCAGAATAAGAGGTTATCAGCCCCATGAGTAACATAAAACCTGCCTGCAGTTAAAATGACTGTCAATACAGGAGTCGTATCACTTGTGCATTCCTGGCAGTCATTGTAGACGTTTTCTATGTGTATGCATAGCATTGCATAATATGCAAACAGGTCAAAATTCTTTAAGATAGACAAAGTAAGGTTCCTAATAGTAAAAAAAAAAATATTGCTTAAAAATAAGAGCCATGAGAAAAGGAAGAGCAATGACAATAATCCACAGATCCTCTCATAGTACATGGTATAAAGTAAAGCAGAAATGGTGTTGGCAGCTTCATGAAAACTCTGATGGCAACCTTTGGAGAAAAGAACAGCCAGAAGATGACGAAGGACAGTATGGGCAGAACCTATTAATAGCTGCAAAATAAGAACTTTCCTAGAAATCACCTGTGGTGTTCAGCAAAGCACTACAATAAAGACCTTTCCTTTGCTGCCTGTGCTTTATATTTCTGTAAATACAACAATGAGGAACTTATTTGCAAATTCTCAAAAATCTTCATATATTTCTAAACAAAGATTCATAGCCATATGTTTTAAAATCTTTCATCATTATCTCCATCTGTGGGGCCTGGAGACTGCATTATCTTAGTGCCCAAAGCAAGAGATTATCTGTCTTAAACGCCGAGAGAAATCACTGCCCATAATACAAGCACGGTCAGCGGCTACCCCACGGCTTTGAAAACACAGGGTGGGGTGGAGGCTGCAAGGTACTTCCATGATACAGTTAAAGTATGTGTGTCTATAAAACAAATAAATATTAGCTGAAAGCTAAAAAAAAAAACAAAACATTTCTGCTGGCTGTGGAGTTACTTTGATACTGTTCCGAAAAATCTTCTTAATTGAGGAGGCCACAAATGGACCAGAACTGCCTGTAACTCTCAGCTGACATATATGCCCATCAGCATAGAGGGTGTTTAGTTATGTCTTTATAATATTCTGACACTCTCTAATGCAGTTTAACATTCTTCTTTTCACACTAACATGCACATTACTTTTCCTGCCTTCATTTTAATTCCTCCCAAAAATTAAGGCTATGCAGATTCATGGATACCTTGAGTCTGGGTTTTCACTTCAAAAACACAGATTTACTAGGAAGAAGTCATGCAGGACATGAAGTAAGAAAATAATTCCTCTTATTATAGCAGGTGAATATCACAAGAGGCAGGACAGACTACTACAGTACCTTAATCATAGCAAAACAGAGAGGGAGCTGTATTCTGAATGACAGATGGAATAGCAACTGCAGGCACGTGATGTGCTGTGTTCAGTGCTGTGAACAAATTAGAGTATTCAGGATTTGGAGGATTCTAGCACAGGCTGAGATTGTAAAGGAAGAAGAACCTTCAAACCCAGCAAACTAGGATAAAAAAAAAGTATCATCTTTCTCTTGATTTGTCCTATAAAAACTAAGAGATAATAGTTTCCTTAAAATAAGACACTGAAATCATTGGAAATGTAAGCATAACCCTCCACCCCCAACCAACTCCAGACAATTACAGATCTGTACCAGTTGTGGCATATTCCAGGGTAAAAATATGTCAGTCAGGAAATCTGCAGCTTTAAAGTACTATGCTAGATTCACCTCTGCTGGCACAGAGGGTTGCAAATAATTTGAATAATTGCTGCAGGGAGCAGATGGTAGAAATATTCCTTTAGAAGAGTTCCAAATACAGCTTAATTCAGCAAGAGGAGTAAGAAAAGTAGAGAAAAAGTTCGAAGGAAATCTGGTATCATAATCAAATTAATAACAAATAGCAATACTACTAATAATAATGCTACTGATGGGAAATGAACAGGAAAAAAAGGATGACAAAATTGCTATTTTGGGCTATTATGCTCTAATGGATGCCACCAGACAAGGGCAGTCTGGTTTGCATCACCACCATCTCTGAGAGTACCACTACAGCTGGAGACCATCAGTATGGTGTCAGGTTATTTTATTTCTATATTTGTCCAGAACACTGAATCAAAGGGATCTCCTGGGTTTCGTAACTCTTTTGTATCTTTCCACATCATTATTGTCCCTATTGGACACCTGGGTGCCTCTCAAGGATGAGAAATACTCAGCTCTTTGCAGTGCAGTAACCTCTGTGTTCAATGCCTTGCCCCAGGGCAAAGACCCGTGAAACTCAGGGTTGAGCTCAGTTGCTGCTCCTTTTTATATTCCTCTTTCTGATGGCACAACTGCAAGACAGTGTGTCCTGCAATGCCTAGGAATCCTAGACAGATCACAATGGCAGAAAGGGGAACTGAGTCAGTGCTATAAAATAATAAATCACCAACTCAGCAGTTCTCAGGTGAAACTTTGCATTTTGTAAAATTAGGAATCTGAAATTAAGTGAACTTTGCTGAACGCCATTCCTCAATGCTGCTGTGAATGTTCATCAATTATATTTGTCAGATTAAAAAATTATGGCAAGAGAGCAGAAGAACCCACATCTGAGAAGGACACCATAAATACATTTTGATACAGGTGATAAAACTACATTGCATGATGAAAAGTAATTTGGTTAAATTCTTTATAGACTACTGATGATTAATTTGAGTTTCTTTCTGCTACTCTGAAAACAAATATGGAAAAGACACATAGCTTAGTCAATTCATTAATCACCTCATACAATCTTGAAAAAAAGAACAAATCAGATCCAAATGTGGAAAAGGAAGTTGACAGAGGCTAAATTATGTGACATTTTGCAAAAATAAAACTCAACAAGCAAGTCTTTGTACAATGAAATAAAAGGAAAGACATAAAATCATACAAGATTGAAGGTTGCCTTAAATTCTGAGGTTCGCCATCCTAAGCATATCATCACATAAAACTCTTGAAAATCACTCACTACATTTGACATTGCAGCCTGTTTTAGGTATTTTACAGGCAACAATGGGAATAATGGGTGTACATACATTTGGGGAAAAACAAAAATCAATAAACCAGAAATATTACCAACTACATCAAAAAACATTTGAACTTTCTAATTATAGCTGCAAAATTTAATTCACACTCATAGCTTTCCACCCAGATATGCAAATTACAGCAGCTATAGACGCAATCCTGCCTTATTTGCATTTGTTTCTCTTTGGAAAGAATAATTTTACACAGGTAGCCTTTTCATTTGTGTACGCAAACGGTGTTGCACAAGGCATAATTTTAGAAAGTTTGCACTACAACAGCCATGCATATCCGTTACCCCAATGCATACTCACTACTGTCTCTTGCCTTACTGAGGCTTCTAAGATCCAATACCAAAAAAACAACAGAAAACAATACAGGCTAAAAAAGTCCAAGGGTTTTTTATGTTTCCTTAAGCACTGAAAAAGGCTTAAAGATCAAGCACTTCAAGTACTGCAACCTGCCTCACTGGAAATATTTCTAATCATATCAAACATAGAATAAAATTACATGAAGAGTAATGAAGTCTCCCATCGAGATTGCTAGATTTCAGTGAGTGGTCTGCTACAGTTTCTCTAGTTTCTCTTCTGTAAATGTCACCATTAGCTGCAAAAGTAGCTCAATTAGAAAAACAAAAATCCTTTTCTGTGAGAAAAAATAGTCACTGACTGTTTAAAGCTGAAAGTACTCATTTTATGAAGAAAGTGCATTGCAGAATATTCTTACAGTAGTGAAAACATAAGTATAAGCCCCAAGACAATGGTGAAGAGAACATTCAAATACTAAATACTGTGGCAACAAGACTAGAAAACCTAAACGGCATTTGAGTTTGTAGTGAACCAGCTGGAGTAATTTGGCAGCAAAGTCCCCACCAGGACCAGTTGGAAGGATACCACAAGGAAAGAAACCCTCTGGTGCACCTACAGAAACAGAGGCTATAAATTAGCTTGCAGGTATCTGACAGCCTTTCCCTTATACTCATGACTTCTGTATGTAGCACAAAGAGAGAAAAGATGACAAATGGAAAAAAGGAGGGAAGAGGATCATAAATGCCCATCCCCGACCGAGCCCAGAGACTGAATTGCAAACATACAGCGATCCCAACAATGATTCCAGCACTTGTTTCCACTAGGGCTCAGATTTATTACTGGCACTAGCAGAAGCAGCCGGGTGCACCAGTCAGAAGCAGAAGAAGGCATTTTGACAGACATTTGTGAAGCAAGCTAATTTTAACTTTGCGCTTCCTTCGTGTCCCTCCATTGAGCCTTCTCCTTGCTGTGCATTGCCACCTGCAGGACAGCCAGCTACGGCAAACAGCGCTGCTGCTTCTCCGAATAAAGGTTCAAAAAACTGCTCTCCTTGCAGCTTTTAATAATAAATCGTTTTCATGAAGCAGTTAAAATCAAGAAGCCAAGTGCACATATGTTTCTGTGACCACAGAAGTGTGCTATACTGCTGAGAAGAACTGGGGCTGCAGCCAGCACTGTTACCTCCCAGCCTAAAAAGCCATAAAGGGCAAATGTTTAGGGTGAATACAACTTCTCAGTCCCTGACATTGCTGTAGTTGATAAGTCCCAGGCAAAGCTAGGTAAATCCACCATTTTACAAATTAAAATCCTCACTTTCATTTAATGGGAAAAGGAGAGAGAGCAGGATAATATATTTTTATTTAAAGATGGATACAAGAAATAAAAGTTATAAAGGAAATACTGTATTAGTTTGCTTTCAAAAAGTTTAATTCCCCAGGATGACTTTGCCAGCCAACTTCATGCCACCTGGAGACACCAGGTACTTTTTCAGTGCTCGCTTAAGACAGGGGAAGCAGAACCAGTGAATACAAAAATGTACTTGATGATATCCCATGTGGAATCCTGGCCCTGTTGATCAACAAGGCAAAGCTTTCACTGATCCATATGACTACCCTGTTATATCCATAGTCCAGATATAATGACTATTTGAGATTTTTTTCCTAATTGAGGCTTTGTAAATGTCAAGAGCAAAAATTAATGTTGCAGAAAGCAACTCCAACAGCTTCACACTGCACACAGGGTGAAAGTGCTACCTTCTGAGGATGTGCTGGAAAAAATCCAGCAGCAATTGTTCCTTGTTCAAAGAAGGAGATAGCTGCACATATTCTCCAGAGAATTGCTCCTTTCAGTTAACTATTGGTAGCTACTGGAAACAGAAGGAGGTTGAATACAATGGTTTAGTGGTGGACTTGGCAGTGCTAGGTTAACAGTTGGGCTTGATCTTAAAGGCCTTTTCCAACCTTAACAATTCTATGATTCTATGATCATCAACAGCAAATGTCCAAAAAAATAGCAACAGATGATGGGGAAGCTCTAAACTGCACTGGAGTCACTTGTGCAATCCTGATGCTAAAAAGGCAAATGCAAATCTGGGATGTACAGGTGTGGGTGCAGTTCATCAGACATGGAGGTAACAATTTAGGAAATTAAGTTCAGCAGAAATCAACAGGACTGATAAACACAATATATGAGAGAGTACACAGCAATGGGACTGCCTTAATTTCCAACAGAGAAGAGGCATAATGAGACTAAGTGAAATATTGTCTTAAAAATGGCAGTGATTAGTTCTTTTCTGTGTACCCTCTGTATACAAGAAATTTGCAACACTGGTAAAAAGGAAGATTTATGCAAGGTGTAGAGAAAATCTGTCTGTTTATAAGGAGAGTTAAGTCCTGAGGCAGCTGGGGAAGCTATGAAATCCTTGCATTCAGAGGTTTTTAAGAACAGGTGAAGCATTATTTGGACTCCTGCCATTTGGACTTGTTCCTATAGTCTCAGCTCAAGAGATATCACAGATTTCTCTTGCTTATTTCTTATCGGTATCTCTTTAGTCAGAGGTGGATTAAAAAACCATGACCATAATGCAACTATAAATAGAATACAGAAGAAGAACATGCATGCATTATTTCTTTTTCACATTCCATGAAGCCAAAGCTAGTTCCATGACTTCCAGAGTGACTCATGATTTTTAACACTGAGAGACTAACCACACTGGAATTAAAGCAAACAATAAAAATCAACAACAATAAATATGCAAGATTTTTTTAAAATAGGCAAACATACATGAAACCAAGACATATGTACTCTTAAGTGTATATATAGTATTTTCACACCTGTATATTTCAAAATACGTTATAAATCTGAGTAACACAGTAATGTATTTTTATAAAAGTTCTCTAGTTTTTCATCGACCGACACCCCCAAGTCCTTCTCCTCGGGACTGCTCTCAAGCCATTCTCCACCCAGCCTGTATTTGTGCTTGGGATTGCCCCGACCCATGTGCAGGACCTTGCACTTGGCCTTGTTGAACTTCATGCAGTTTGCACAAGCCCACCTCTTCAGCCTGTCCAGGTCCCTCTGGATGGCATCCCTTCCCTCCAGAGTGTTGGCTGCGCCACACAGCTCAGTGTTGAGACCGAACTTGCTGATGGTGCTCAGAGAGCTGGGGTCGTTTAACCTAGAGAAGAGGAGGCTCTGGGGAGACCTTATAGCAACTTTTCAGTACTTAAAGGGGCCTACAGGAAAGATGTGGAAGGACTCTTTATCAGGGGGTGTAGTGATAAGACAAAAGGTAATGGTTGAAAACTGAAAGAGGGTAGATTTAGATTAGATGTTGGGAAGAAATTCTTTACTGTGAGGGTGGTGAGGCACTGGCACAGGTTGCCCAGGGAAGTTGTGGATGCCCCCTCCCTGCAAGTGTTCAAGGCCAGGTTGGACAGGGCTTTGAGCGACCTGATCTGGTGCGAGGTGTCCCTGCCCATGGCAGGGGGTTGGACTGGATGATCTTTAAGGTTCCTTCCAACCCAAACCACTCTGTGATTCTATGATTACAATTAATTCTGAACTGTATACAGCAGCCCACAGATGTCTTCTGCATTCAACACCTTCAATTTAACATGACTACAAAAAATTGATGTGCTACATGTTTAAATCCATGCATGAAATCCAGCATTTTGTGCTATTTGGAAAGCTCAGACAATGGGTTTCAGGCTATTGGCAAGGTACCAGGAATTTATCTGAATAGTAACTACTATATTGTATAAGAGATGTCATAATTAATGTCCAGAAATGGAGAAGGAACACTGAAGGTGGTGATTCAATAGGTAACTCTAGCAAAAGATTAGCAAGTAACTGTATGAAGTCTGTACTAAAATATGTAATTTGGGCATTTTACCTTCCACACAACCTTTGGATTCTGATGCCTCTGCCAGTCAAGTATCTGACTCAAACTAGCCCTTCTTTTTTTCTTTGACAGTGGGAATTCATTATTACTCACTCTAGTGAACTGTAAGTCAGATGTATAGTCTAAGCCAAGCTGCCTCTAAGGACAATGAAAACAGACAGGCATTTGCAGGCACCAGTTCATCTTATCTTAAATTCTTACATTATGATTAAGTTTAATATTATACCAAGATGAGCCATGTACTGGAGAGGCCCACCAGTCTCCTCAGGTTATAGAAGTGCCACAGCGATGGAGGTTGCAGTTCCAGAAAATCTCTGCACCTACACCAGCAGTTGGTTGAAATGCCAAAAATTTTCTGTGTGTTTGCTTCCTGGATCTGAGCAACGACGTGGGACATTTAGGCATTCTGACAGGTTATTGCTTTCCCTGCAGGAACATCACAGCCTCTTCACTGGTACCCTATAGAAATGGATAGTCACAAAATGGAAAATCCATTTCTGATTTGCAAACTGAATATTTAGGGCCTGATGTGGTGATGCATATTTATATACATTAATGCCACTTGAAGCATGCTACAGTATCTGACAAATCCCTGTAGAGCTGGTATATACTTGAAAAGACCTCTGTGAGAGCCATTACCTTCTGGAGACTGCTGAGAGATCCCCTCGGATAGCTCAGACAGCACTAGATGTTCATGCATGAGCAAATGAATCAAGCCCAAGGACACTAAATTTGGACTTCAGCCCTCTCAACTTATCCACCAGTCTAGAAATGTTCAAACCATAAGAGGAGATGCTGACATAAATAGCTCTGTACCTCCTTGTTAAATCCTCTGGCAGAGTGGGAAAAGGCATGAAAAGGGATCAGGGATGGGGGAGGCAAGTCAGCATTGCTTGGCTCCAAGGATACACAGCACAGAATCTGTTGCTTTGGGTAAAATACACAGTCTGAATAAAAAAAAAAACAACACAAAACAACATGGACTTCCTTCTATGAAGCCTCTTCAGGATAATAATGTGATCACCTTTTGCTTATTATTATAAATAGGTTATTTCACAGCCCTGGCTTTCTAACCTCTACTAGTATTACTCCACTAGGAAAATAATAACCCAGTGGTAAATTATATTATTTTTACAGATACTGTGAGAAATTGTGGATAACCAGAAAGGTTAATCCCTGTTTAATCTTCAGTTGCTGTGCTAGTGTGGTATAGATCTAATGGTAAATGGGTGGCAGGAGAGCAGAATAGAGCCCTTGTCTCCTACATGCAATACAGAGTCATCAGAAAGTTTGCCTCTTACTTTGCTTTAGCAATATAATTTCAGAATAGGCTTGTGAACTAACAATAACTGGAAAATAACTACTAAAAAGAAAGGGATTTATCTGCCATTTCTGGCATGTTCACTTTGGATACAAGAGTAGGGAAAGAAAGAAATACTGCTGCTGAAATGCACAATCCATTTGTTTTCAGTACAGGAAAAAGGTTTCTCAAGGGGTGGCTAAAATACTCAAAGGATGTGTCTTCTATACATCCAAACAAACCTTAGATAATTCTGTCCATAGAACTGCAACACCAGGTAAGGAAGCTACTGAAAACAAGTACTTATTCTCTCCATGGTATTTTTTGTCTCTCCCTGCTGCTAATATTATTCTTATGACACCAGACACTGCATAATTTGACATTTCAAATGTATGGCACCCTGACAATGATGTACGAGGAAACATTTACAGCGCCTGGCAGAAGAAGCAAAATTAATACTGAAAAGCAAATGACTTGCTTAGATTGGCTGCTGTCTCTCAGTTTGCAGGGTAAACATTCAGTGCAACAGTTAAATTTGGGAACACAAATAATTGATAGCTTCCAAACAATGACTATAGATATTTACAGCCTACTGGCTTAACTACCTGCTTTCTGCCAGCACCAGTGTTACTTTGCTGCAGGCACGTCTGGCTATACACTTAAATGAGGCTAAAAATAACCATACAATATGAATTCATTCTTTTCATTGTGTAAATAAATTAAGATTTCAAGAGAAAAGGTTGCAAAAGCACAACTGAACAAAACAACCCATGAAGGTCACTCAAGAAATTCCAAAAAATGGAAATTAATAGCACTTCCTGCCCAAAGTATCTGTTCTTCTTCTGGACAATTTCAAAAACAATTTGTGAAAGGAAACTTAACAAATATACTAAATTTTTCTGCTACACTCCCTTCTGCCTCAGCCCTCCTCCCTCCCTTGGGTAGCACCTCCTTCTCATTCAGGACACATCCTCATGCTCAGCTTGCCTTAAGCTCAATCATCTTAAAAGAGTTTTCCTGAAGGTCAAGAAGAAACAAAAAGCATATATCAACATGAAGGGAAGAGGAATAACCTAAGTGTGGGTGCCAGGAAGGAATCAGAAAGAAACCAATCATGTCCTGGGTAGCAGAAGTAGGACAGAGAAAAGAAAAGCATCACTCTAAATTCCAGTCCCCCAACCAATCATATGGTTATAATATAAATTGGCAGAAAAGATAATGCAAAAAATATTAAACCACCAGCAATATGTCAAATGATCTCATCACAGCTAATCTTAGCACAAGGAATGTTTGGTCTACATTTTCAAGTGGGTACCTAAAATGGAGAGATGTATTGCCAAGAACTAAGTACCAAATGGTCTTTCCCAGACCTGTTTCCTGGGCTGACAAGACAAAGGCAAGACTCCTGTGGCCTTGAGCACTGCTAGATTAACTTTTTGCAGGTGTTAAAAGGTTCGTAATCTCCACAGAGTGAAGCTGACTCAGCACCACCACAACACTGCCTCATACAGTCACAGCTAAGACTTTGAAATAGCTAGGTTATCAGCCAAGATCCTCCTAATGTAAGATTTAAGTCTCGATATACCTCCAGCCTTCTGGATATAAAATTCCATTTGTTCAAAGGAGTTAATATACATACTTGGGTTTAAGAAGCTTTGAGAAGCTTTTGTTCATGTATGACTCTGAATGCAGACTTCTACAAGTGAAGAGGGTCAGAAAGCAAGGACTGCATACTCTGTTCCTATTTGAGTTAATCTCAAATTAACAAAATTCTGATGTCCAGCTTCAGGGCCACTGTTAACCTATATTACATTTCACTATATTAAGTTTTTCCTTAAGTAAAGAAAAAACAAAATTATGAGGATGGTGAGACGCTGGCACGGGTTGCCCAGGGAAGTTGTGGATGCCCCCTCCCTGGAAGTGTTCAAGACCAGGTTGGACAGGGCTTTGGGCAACCTGATCTGGTGGGAGGTGTCCCTGCCCATGGCAGGGGGTTGGACTGGATGATCTTTAAGATGTCTTTCAACCCAAACCATTCTATGATTCTATGAAAAAAACCCAAACAAAAAAACACTGGGATAATCAATTTTTGTTATCCTCTAGACACTCAGATCTACCATTAAGTATCAGACTGGGTTTTTGAAATTTTGATAATAAAGAAAGTAATCTTTCCCTCAAATCAGGTGTTTTAATGTCCCTTAATATGTTCTATAAGGTCTTAATTTATATTTTTAGTAACTGTTAAAGAGCTCATTAATTGGTCAGTTAATTACACAATGACAATAACATAATTTATTTCTAAATTGGAAACGGAAGCAAAATAAATCTTAACCATAAGTTCCTATTAAGTCCTAACCCTGAAAATGAAACAGGGAGAAAAACTGGTTTTAGGTAAAGAAATAAGTCAGCCAGAAGTCACAACAACTTCAACTGTTCCTGTGTTGAAAGGACTTTTGTGATGGCTCTACAGAAAGCCTTTTTCCTCCTGTAAAAAGAAGGATCAATACATATCAATTTGCTTTAGAAAAAATTCTCTGTCTATAAACAATTTCTCACTAAGTTGACAGTCTCTTTTTTATAAGTCCCAGATCAGAGCTGTTAGGCTGCATTTTGGTGAGAGCTGTGTCCTCCAGGAACACTTTCAAAGTCAAGTGGTCTCTTACCTGTAAGTTACATCTAGGACTGGTACTGAATGTATTTAACCTGATAGTAAAGATTAGTGTCCTGGTTTGAGCTAAATAGAACTAATTTTTTCTATTTAGTGATTTTACTTTTCAGCTCAGTCTCTTTTAAGTGACTGAACTTGCTGAAAACTGGCAGCATGTTTTTCCCAAACAGTGCTGCTAGAAGATATGCTCAAGGGCAGTTGTCTCATCATGGGTGCTGTGTCTGCACCTACAGGGGGGGATGCGGGCCCAAAACTGACCAACGAGGTATTCCATCCCACATACTTCATACTCAGTATAAAAACTGAGAGATCACAAGGGTCTCGTTCTCTTTTCACCCTTCTTCCTATCTTGGAGCCCTTCCATCTCGGACCCTTCCGTCTGTCTCGATCCTGCAGAGGCCAAGGCCTGAGCAGAATCCTGCTCGTTCGTCTGCCGCTGATCCTGATTTGTGTGTCCTGCATCCTGCTCCCACCTGCTGCTGAGTTTGGTCTGGGACTTTTCCAGTGGCCGGCTCCGCAGAGCCTCTGGTGATGTATTCGTCATTGGGGGGAGGGTGGGGGGAGGATTTTATATTGGCCTTATATATATTTGTACATCTCTGTATATATTTTGTTATTTTTCCTATTTACAATATTATTCTGTAGTATTAGCATTATTGTTTCATTAAATCTGTTAGTTTATTTTCCAACCCATAAAGTCTCTCTCTCTTATTCTCTTTTCTCTTCCCTTCTGGGGAGGGGAGAGGGGTTAATAGAGAGCGTCTGTCCAGGATTTAGTGGCCGGCCCAGCCCTAAACCACAACAATTAGCATCCCCAGTTAGGTCCTGCAGCATGGATGGTTCCCATGAGTTTCTGCCCCATCCCTTTACCGAGACAATGCATCAAGACAATATCTGTTGTCTTCTTAACTTGGACAACTTCAACACCAGCATACCAGCAGGTCAGATTCCAGGTCAGAAGCTTGGGACTGACATGTCTTTTGAGATAATAAAGAAAAGCAGTTGAATAGACGTATTATATGTGTTTATTTTTGGCTGGTTGACAGTGTTAGGCACTGAAAAATAGGAGTGTCATGGGAGTAAAAAACAGTATTTGCTTTCCTTTGCTTTTAAAACCCTATGCTGTCTTCTGGGACATCATCAGGACTTATGTTTTTTTAAACTAAAAATACTATCTTGGAGAGATAAGATTAGAAATTAATAAAGCAAATTATGCACCTATCTGGACCAAATAGTGAGACTGAAACAATTACACTAAGTTTGACATTATTATACAAGAATACACTTTATAAATGCTGTCATTCGATGCATGACACAGTCCACATTGCAGTCCTGTCCAGGGCTAAGCAGCACAGTGTTCAAACTGGCAGTTGTGTTGCCCAACAGCAGAGCCAACCACAGCCATATACGACTATGAACTATGCTGGGGAATGCTGGAAGTGCAAGAGAAAGAGATTGAAAAAGGAATCTCCTCAAGACAGAAAGAGGGTAAGTTTGGGAGAGAATAAGAATATGGACCAAGACAGTGTTTACCACATGACATATCCTAAAAAATCTGTCATAACTCAAGCATAAAGTTATGCCGTTGATATAAAATTTTCTGGTATACATGAACAGCTTGTATTTTGCTGAGGGATAGATCATCTCATTATAATGGTCTCTCCTGGACACAGAAAGCCAAACCAACAGTCAGCAACAGAAGTAAGAAATTAGTACTATTTACCTTGAAAGAATTCAGAAGTTACCATGAGAGAAGTAATGTGCTCTCATTCCTAGCTCCGAAATAAGAAGGTGAAACTCTGTACTTTCCAAGGTAATACTGAGGATCTAGTATTTTGTATGCCTTCTTGCAATCAATCAATTCCTTAAAACAATGCAAAGCAACCACATAAGTGAACACAGGCAAAACTGCACACTTGAAACCATAACAATTAAAATTTAACTTTAACTACAGACATGAAGTAATAGACTGATTTGTTCAGCATAACATGCCTGGTGCTCTAAAAATCAAGCTCCATGAAAGGAAAGATAGATTTATATATTCTGCAGTATGAAAAATGTCAGAAAGTATTGGGGAAAAAAGCTATGTTCAGTCTTGCAGGAAGATGATTCATCATGCACCTCTTGAAGTCATTGAAGTCAGACACATTCATTACCCATTATGCTGAAGATCTTTTTTTTCCCCTTTTGGTGAATAAGCACTGAATTACCCATATCACTTGGCTATCTCACTAAATGCTCTTGCTGCTTACAAAAATAATTGCAGAAAGTTAATCTGTGAGGAATTCCAGACATTTAAATAAATGGAAGCTGTTTCTGACAATAACACAGATTTATATTCCATTCTGAGAGGGGCGTACACAAATTCTGGAAATCATCAGCCAATACCACAGGCAAATATACATGCTCAGGGAATGCTTGTGGTTTAAGACTCTTCCTTTCATAAAAGAGAAGCATTTAGCAATTTTCAGGAGCGGGGTTAATGAAAATGTGAAAAGAAATCACTAGTTAAGGATTTATACTGTTCTAAATCCTCAAGGCCCCATGTTCCATAGGGATTGGATTTTGAATTGATAGCGAAATCAAATTTACCATTTTTATGTAAAATTAAATTTTGCATTTTCTCTAGCTTCACTTTATTCTTATCAACTTTCTTCTTTCAGTCAATTTACTCAAAAAGAGCAGAATGCAACCAGTAGGCTGGATTTTTCACCAGTCTGTGTTTGAATATAGTTAACTTCATGCTACCCATGTATTGTGTTACAATTATGAAATCTACTTAAAATAAATAATAACAACTTAACTAATATGTAGTGCTGCCATCACCAAACTATACACTCTGCCATGTTACACAGAGATCTGCTTATCAATGTATCTGTGGAGCCCAAGAATAAACCAATTTATATTGCATGAGTGTAATGGAACTGTACAGAAGAATCTTCCTGGCTACTAAATAAAAGGTTTTTAATTTATTTTATTTGCTGCTTATATGTGGAGTTAACACCTTAAGTGCAGAAACAGGGACAATGAGGCAGGTTCAGTCATTCAATCAAAAATAATGGAATAAGAACTAGTTACATTGTCACCAAATTTGACCCATTCATGAGTTTCAATTATTGGATGTGCAATTGCCTATCTCTTGCTCCATTTTGGATCAAAAATTATTTATTAATCATGTGTGTTTAAGCTTTGATAAGCATAGCCAAGACACACATAAATGCAAAGTTTTTTTCAATTGTCCTTCACATTCTTGGACAACTATTTAGATTTCTAAGTGGCTTAAACCTTAAAACTTACTTAAAACCAGAGCTCTATGCACCAGACCAAAGCATGCTGGGATACTTGCACAGTGGCTGGGGCAGGTTTTCCAGAGCTCAGTGGTAGTTGGCCAGCCAAGTTACGAGCACTGATGAAATCAGAGCTGACTCCTTTATCCTGACCTCAGAGCACTCAGGAAAATAAATCACCTAAAAGCCTAGATAAAGTCAGAACAGTTTAGCTCTGTTTTCCTTCTTCCTTCTGGGGAAAAAAAAACCAAAAACACCACCACCAAAAAAAGCAGACCAGGCACCTATCAAATTCTATACATCTATTCATAGTGTATAAATATTACAAATCCAGAAGGTATCCATAAATACTGAAATTATAATATCCACATTAAATTGCTTTGATAATAGATTAGGAAAAAATTATTTCTGTTTGGTCAGAAAAATAATACATTCTGATACTTTTGTATACTGATTTATAAAACAAAGTACTCAATATATAAATACAAGAAGCTCCAAAATCAGACTGAAGCATCATTATTCACACTGTATTACACTTGGAGAAATACATGGAGGTTTTTGCTGCCATTGGCACCACAGTGTAGCAACTGAATGCAATGTTTGACACTGTATGAGAAACAGGTAGTTCACATTTTCCTATCATTTCAATACAGTTTAATTCATGTCAATAAGCTACAAAGTCATGTATTCAGTGTTTTCAAAAACAGTAGAAAAAAACAGCCCAAATAATTAATCCATTTGCTTGGTAACTGCAATGAGGATGGGCCATAGAGGCAGATCAGATCTTCACACAGTAACTGTGTCTTGAGACCGGACTTGAGACCAGTCATGCTGCAAATTTGGCTGTTGTTTGCTCTGGCCTTCAGACAATTTAGGGCCA
>NW_010187115.1:20124-23818 GCF_000695765.1 Mesitornis unicolor | reverse complement strand
AGGAATGCACATTTCAGTCATTTGTCAGACTCCTATATTGAACTCCATCAATTGTGAATTTAGCACAATTCAAGAATCTCTCAATCATTTCCACTCAGTCAGATTTCATCATCTTTTATTTTGGTAGAACTGCTTGCCAAGTAAAGGACTCCATCATACACAGTATCTTTCTCCTCACAATTCATGTACAGTCTGAAGACAAAAAGAACATTAACAGTCAAGCCATGAATACAGCATCTCAGCTGTTAACTCACTGGCGCAATAAATACATAGCAACAATAGCTAAATGTATTTTAAAAATGCTAAGGAATTGACCTTTCTTTTAAATCTTTTCATCTTGTTCCGTTCTACTGAATATCTTGCATACTTTCAGAATGCAGACACAGGTGAAGATTCCCATAATTGTTCTACAGATATGAAAGAAAACAGACTTCTACACAAGTGCCTTTGGTTATTGGAAGTGAGGCACTTGTATTCAGCATGCTGCCTCTGCCATACTGAGCTGCAGCCGCTTGTAAAGAGGAAAAATGCTGTGCAGGAATCTCAGACAATTAGAAGTGAGTAACGATTTTAATTCTGAGCATATTAAAAGACTTACAGCAGATGAAATGCCTTATATAAAAGGAAAATCTAAATAAATTATTTGTATTGAAATGTGTTAAGTATAATTAGAAGTTCAGGTGGAATGAATGTACAGCGTAACATATGAATGGTAACACTCACTTTCCTGTTTCATTATCTGTTTTTCCTGCCCTCTAGAAATCTGCCCATCCTCTGGTAATGCTGTGATTTTTTTCTCAGCATTTCCCAAAAATCCATTCTCAATCTACACAAAAAATGTTTTAAAACAACTGTGAGAGCACACCATTGCTCCCACCTGGTCCATCCACTCACAATCACTTCAGGAGATACCTGGCAGACCCATGAGCATGTACCTGCTCCAATTCAGTAGTCCAAAACTATCACTTTGTCACTGCCAGGGTATGCACCAAACTCAGAAACTCTGAAGAATTCATTTCAACTGCCCAGACATGGTCTGTGGGGGAATTTCAAGTCATCGATGCTTCTAGCTCCTAAAACAACTTTGTAGTTGACTTTAATCAAGCTTCTGAGGAAAATACACTTTATAATGCTCTCTTTGAACTAATGGATTTAACGTAACTTTAATCTACAAAAATTGATGGAGGAAAGCCATGTTTTCCTCTTCCTTTTATTCCTTGGCCTTGTGAATAAAAGTGTTTTTAACTGGGTCAGTCTCAAGATAAATTCAACCCTTTAACAATACTCCTCACAAATTAGCTATGGTGACAAAATCAGCATGTCTTGCATGCATTAGAATTATTCTGAACTTTCTCAGTGAAAAGGAGACATTTTAAGGTCCTCTTTTGATTCACATGTACATTCACTGAAAATAATAAAAGAAAAAAAAAGAAAAAATACTCTGCGTGAACTGCTGCTATCTATTGGAAATTAAACAGAAAAGCATTTGTTATATATATGGCTAGATTAGGAGTCAGACCAAGGAAAATAAAGCAGCATATTCCCTAGAACACTACCCATAAAATGTGTTCTGCTAACTTTGTCTAATAAGGTGCTAGTTTCAGCTACTCATGCAATCGCTCCAGCTAGATTCATACACTGGTTTGGCTGAAATCAGGCTTTGTGAGATTTTTTAGTTTGTCTTTCTCTCAAATGGTCTTAGATGGTTTATTCATACATACCACCTTCTCATCCCTTTAAACAGGCTGTTAGTTATATATACCTAGTTATACTAGGTAGTTCAGATCCTCTGACTAGGACCATGTCTCTTCTTTTACTGAGCAACAAACGTTCCAGCACATGGCTTAGAAGCGACTTCAAATACCAAAAGAAGCATCTCACCAAACTTCAGTTGTCTAAAAGACCGGCATCAAGTTCAACATAATCATTGAGGCTTCTTTTATGCAGTCAATGGAGAAAAACAGACACCTCCAGGGTGTGATTCATCTCATCTATTCCAGGACAAGATGAAGCATCCACTGGTGTACCTGCCTGTCTCCTTTTGAGGCAACCTACACAACCATCCCCGAGCAGATCACTAACTTTCCACCACTTTCAGTTAAAGGAGATGAATGCCACCCTTACTGCCTAAGGCTGTACCTAATTACCAAGAAAAAACACAGCATGCTCCAAGATTTTGATTGCCCAGCTGAGATCCTGCTGGAGCTCGCTTGGCTTTCCTTTCTGCAGAAATCAGAGCAATGGGATGCAAAGAAGAAGCAGCCCTGTGCACTCCAGGGTCACAGCCTGAAAAGGAGCCAGGATGCAGCCTCAGACAGCACCTCAATAAGATCAGTAATGGCAGCTCACAGCTGTACAACCTTTTGTTGCTGGAGACGTGCCCGCTCAGCACGGCGCAGTGCTGCAGAGAGATCCTGGAGGCTCCTTGGAATAAAGCTAGCCCAGAAACAAGGTAGCTGCCTTGACCCTGCCCCACGTATCAGCTTTTCATCCCAGCTAATAAGCTACTATAATTCAGCACACTGTCCTTGTTATATGAAAGCTACATGGTTCAAAGCCAGCTTGGTTATATCTTCATTTTAGACATACCCAGAATGCCTGGAAACTCCCACAGACTTTACTAGATAGTACTTTTAAAGTTGCCTCTGCAACTAAAGGATTGGAAACACGTTTTCCCCACGTGAGAACTTATTTTCTGAAGCATAGTTCAGGCTCAGGGGAGATAAGGGAGGAGAACTGTACCAGGACAACCCCTGAACTACAGGGGACAGTGTACCAAACCACAACAAACAAAAATTTTTCCACATATTGAGGAACCTATGTGACTCCAAGGTCAACCTGCTCCCAGTGCTTACATCTCAGATAAGCTCGTAAAGCAGAGGAGAAAAACAAGTGTCCCTTTCTATCTCTTCAAAAATTTTGAATGGCCAAAATTTTTAATTACGTGTTATAACCAGGTATTATGCAAACACTTTTACTTTTTTATCTATGTTTCAGTGAAGTGTTTTTGACAGGATAGTCCCTTTGTGACTTCCAGCAACGATAGAGCTGCCCTTGGGGACAACTCCACATGTGGGTCTGGGATAGCTGAGACATGGCCACAGAGTCACCAGAATGTGACTGTCTCATTCTGCACTGCTTGTTTTCTTCCAAAAAGTGCTATAAATAGTAAAATTAACTAGGGGCTTACCTGACAGTCAGTGAATACAGTGCTCAGTGGTGAGCTGGCTGAAGCCTTCAGGAAAGCCTGATCCATCATCACTGAGAGTCCACCTGCTCCTACCTGGAGGATTACTTTAACTTTGTAAAAATACCATTTCTCTGCAACTACCACAGCATCATAATTTATCCTGGGCCCCTGAGATTAAAGCAGCAAGTAAGCAAGGAGCTGAAAATAATGTATCTTCTTTGCAGCATTTTAGGTACTTTTCTTGAGTCCACAGCCTGCTCACAAGTGCACTGGAGAGCAATGGCCTTGACCTCCCTGCAGGATAAAGGCCAGAGTGAGGAGCTGCTACCACAAAATCCTTTCCTCCCAGTTGCATACCACAGCCCTCTGTCTTGACACAAAACATAAACACCGAGCTCACACCTCTGCTGTAGCAGCACTGTGGACTCACAGGTGCTGTTGTGTGGCACAAGCCACAAGCAGCCAAAAGCCTCAGCGGGACATTGGGCAAGGAAGGATTTCCAG
>NW_010187115.1:0-20093 GCF_000695765.1 Mesitornis unicolor | reverse complement strand
AACCCCCGGCGGGACTTGGGCAAAGGAAGAATTCCCAGCCACAAATCAGGAATGGAGGGATGTGTTTCCACACCCCATGCACTCACTGAAAAAAACAATTTAAATCAGCTGCCATTTACTTTCTTTAGGTCTGAAGACTGGGAAGTTTGAAGTAATTCATATTTATTTAAGCAATACCAATGAAGAGTGTGAACTAATATCAGCACATGTCTATCATCAGCCTGTCTGCTTGGTATATATACTGTATGCTTTTCTAACACAACTTCATCTCCTTCTTTTATTGGATTTAGCCTGTACGTTGTTTGGGAAAGTGACTCAGTCCTTCTGCACACCCACCATCTCCCAGTGAGGTTATTACCAAAAAGCATTAGCAGCCAAGGAAGAGAGAGTCACTCCAGAGACTTCTGACTCACACTTTACACTGAAAGTCAATGGCGCAATGACTTTTTCAGGGCATTTACAGGCAGACTTCAGAATGATGTGGAACTTAACTTTGATTTATATATTCTGGCAGTATCTGAGGGCCAGGAGCAGCTTAATACAACTACAGCATGTAAGGCCAAATGCTCTACTTCCTAAGTGCTGTTCATGGTGTAGAGAAATACCAAAAATAAGCTCTACATTCCCCTTCTGGTAATTCCCCAGGCACAGGGAGCTCTCAGCAGAAACAGACCTTCAGCATCACCTTTCCCAAAAGCTCTAGAAACAGTGATGGGAACTGACAGGAGCACAATGCTTTGTGGCAGTCTCCAGCTGGCATAGAAGTTATTGCAAACCGGTAAAACTCTCATCTTAGCTTTAACCTTAATATTGTGCCACTACCAATAATGGCAGCTGAGCAATCCTCCTTTTTTTCCTTTCCCCACAGCAGAAGAGAATCCAGACCAGAAAGATTTGATCCTTCGTCCACCAGGAACAATAAAAAAAATTGCTAGGGGTTGATGTGGGCTTCTAATGGTTCACTGAATTTACATCTGTGCAATAAAACTAACTTTCAATTTTGTATTGCAGAGGTGATTTGGTATGATATGAAAAAGAACCAGTATTGTTTTATGGGCTTCTAAGCACAGTAACTCCATAACATGTGCTAAAATCTTCCATTTTCACTGTTACAATAAATATATTAGACCACTCACTGACATCCATTACTGAATACGCATAAATCCTTAGCAAAATTTACTTTGCTGAAGCCTGATGAACTGCACTAGAATTTCACTGACATGGTGTATTTAGGGCCTGTAAGAAAGGATTCTGTGGTACATTGGCATGTTGCTGCCTCTCAGTCTGAACACACAACTCGGCTGCTGAAGAGAGTCACCCTGTCTCCTAATACAGTCTTGGGAAAAAACATCAGGCATGCATTCATCTGGACTCGAATCTGAATCAAGTCATCAAAAGGGGCAACATACCCTTTCACACACCTATTCACCTAGAAAAAAACCACTTTCTACATGGTACATGAAACTGGGCAAAAAAACCACATGAAGACATTAATTCCAGCTCTGAGAGGAGGTCTTTTTTTTTATTTATGGATATGCACACATTAATCTCTCTTCCTTGTTTTAAATGTCTGCTGGAAACTGGCTCCACAGTTGATGCCACACCTTGGTCTCATGGGATGTAAGAACAGCTTGGTCTATGAATGGCAGTGCAATTAAAGTTAGTTACATCATGCATTAATTTTTGGTCATACAGGAGGATCAATCACACAAAGTATACACTGGAAAAGAAACACCAGTGAATACAGGTGAAAAAAAAAGCAACTAAAAAGAAATGAAAGGAAGTGTCCATACCTTTCTAACCAGTTTGGGGTGGGGAGGTAATTCTCAATAAAATAGATAAAGTAGGCTTGTGTCTTCCAGGAGGGTGCCTACCTGCACAAACAGTTGGTTCAAATCAGATTCAACATACACAGTCCTTGGAGCAAACTCTCAGCTGCACCAACTATAACTCAGATTTCTTAAAATACAAATACTAATGAGATTTTTTTTTTTCAGAAAGGATAGACAGTTTGTTACAATCTCTTCCCTGTATAACTCATATATTAGCTCTTTTTTCTTTTTAATTCTGTTGCTGTTTGGATAATTCTAATACTCACTATCTTCATATAGCTCCTACCAATCATGCATTAAGGAAAACATATTTATCAATTCATTCTGTTTATCAATCTATTTTTAATAAAATTATTAAAAATTAAAATGATTTTTAATAAAATTGTATGAATGCTAGCTTCTCAACATTCAGGTAAATGCCTAAGAGCAAGCATTTTGTTTATACACAATTTGATTAAAATGATGCAACTGCTCATAGGTGATGAGACAGCTAAAACAATCACCAGCTCCCTTCTCAGTACTGGAGGGAGAAAGGGGATTCAAAATACAAAATGAGTTTCAGACTTAAAAAATGAAATTACGTGAGCCATTCTGACCTAGTGTAAATGCCACTGAATGTTAAGCCAAACAGATAATCTTCCCCTCAGGAAAACAAAAAAAAAAGTTTTAAATTAATCTCCAAGCACAAGATTAACTCAGTAAAATTACAGTCTAGCTTCCCTTCCACCAAGTCCAATAGTAAACAGCCCAATTCCGCAAAAGACCAAGTATCCTCCTTTCACACTGTTTGCCAATAATGCCAATAATGCTTGCCAGGACTGAATCTAGGGCCGTTATTTATACCATGTTTTTCAGTAAGGAAGTAATCATACTTATTTCCAAACACAGAATCAAAATATATTTATTTTGCATTTCAGCGCTGAACACAGTTAAAATCTCTTTTCAGCACAGCTTCTTCTACCATAGCGAGAATTTTAGTTAAATAATGGTACTTCTCACAGCATTCATGGTCAGACACTGACTAGCAAAGAGACCAGACCAAACCTGACTCTTATATGGGCTGTTTGATTTACCATTAGTTTAGCAAGAGGGACACAGCCAAGAACTCCTTGTCCCAGTTTCTCAGCCAGCCTGACAGCAGCTGCCCACTCCTCTGCTGCAGGATGGTGAGACAAAGCCATTTCCATTTTAATAGGATCACAGAGCAGTTTCACATGCAGCCCAGGTACAATCATGCTGAAATCAAACAAAAAGACCATAAATGCATCTTTTATTGTGAGAAGTAGCAACCTCAGCCCATCCTCCAGGCATGCTGTGGTAGCAGAACTGATGCAGGGGCACTGTGCAAGGAAACAGTTCAAGCAGTGACACCATTTACAATCAACGGTACCCCTCAAGCCTTCTAAGCTTCCTCCCTGGTGGGTGCCCCTACATAATGTACAAACACAGGCACACTCGCAAAGATGCTTCTTACCTTGAACAACGTTCAGTCCATGATCCTGGTTCAGGAAAGGATTTAATGGCATATATCTGTGCTTATTTAAGCAAAGCTGTAAACATATACTTAAGCTACCTTAAGATACACTAGCATTTATGTTATGTTTAAACACTCTCCAGAATAAGTTTTTTCTAGAAGAAGAATGGGAGAAATTATGAACCATCAAATCTCTTCCATTCTCTAACAGACATGGAAGGAGACTCAGAGATAAAGCAACTTGAAAAGGACCACTCAAGAAGTCTGTTGCAGAGGTGGGCACTAACACTAGACCTGCTCTTAATCAGTTTAGTACTTTAACCTCAAAACATTTTTTCTATTAGAAGAGTAATCAAAAATTACATCGTTTATTTAGTATGTAACTAGATAGAAGAGAGGACAGTCAGGTGAAAGCTATGCAATAGTCTAAAACCAAAAACGCATACCTCCATCACTGAAAAAATGTGAAAGCCAATGTAAGTGTTTTACATTTTATAATGTTCAGCCCACTAATCACATGGAAAAAACTACTGTGAAATCATTCAACAAAGACTGTAAGAATTCAAAAACACCATTAGGATCTGCAAAACATTACTTAAAACATTGTTATTTAAAAATCTCTGAAGTATGATATTAAACATCTGTAATACTGCTGAGTCAAGAATCTGAAACATTCTTATCTATACAGAAAACCACATCAAGGGAAATAACTGACAAAGCCTTCCAAATATACAATTTAGTCCACAGACATGCTTTGGCTATTTTTTATTCCTTACAACCTGTTGGTAAGTTTTTGGTTTTAAAATAAATTGCTTCAGAGCTTGACTCCATCCTTTCACTTCAAGAAAAATGGACAAGAATGGTTTCAGCAAAAATTCCTATGTATCTGTAAAATACACCTTCCCCTTCAGCTAGAAATAGTAAAAGGACATTTTCCTTACATCAGATTTGCACAAAAGAAATGTAACTCTGCCTCAGTAATTTTCATTTCTCTTCTCACCTACTCAACAAGTTCAAATTAATACAACTGGCACAACTGAGAGGCCTGTTATCTAAGCTGCAGCTCAATTAGTTCAAAGGCAGCTGGGAGCAGTAGGCATCTTCCAGGGCATGTCCAGAGAAGCAAAGAAACCTTCACATTTTGTTGTGGAAAGTCAGTCTGCAAAGGTTTTAGTGAGAATTAAAATGGGCAGGAATAATGTTCCGTTTCATCAGATGCATTCAACACTTTTAAACTGAATGGCAGAGATGCAAGCTCAGGATTTCTTCCTTGCTGCCTGCCAAGCAAGTCAGACCTTCAGCACTTTCTTTTACTTCAGTCTACTTAATGAATGGCAACACGATACAAAATCTCTGATTCAGCTCTGAGCCTATTTACAAACCATCAACCCAAGAAAGAGAGTAGATCCTGAGTTTTTTGCTAATAAGCTAAGCTCAAAATAAGCCCACCCTTGTCTTTGTCATACAGATGTTAGCAGAGAGGCACCATTTTCCCAGGGTAAATACAATGGAAAGATTTTTTACATAACTGGTGAAGCTTCAATGAGCTCCTATCTACTATATCAACAAGTCTAAAGATCTATGTTGACATCCATATTAAAACTTCCACTTTTGAAATCACAAGTTATAATTCTTTTACACCTCCAAAGAGTCATTAGATGTCTGACACAAAATTCAGTTGATTTGAAGACACAGATCAGAGAGTTGGCTGAAGATCAGGCCAGGCCATATTGTCAGGTAAAAGGATGTACAAAGGAGCCAGGTGAAAAAATATTAAGCTTAACTTAATTTCTGACAGAAGTTCACTTCATGAAAACATTTCCAGAAGGAGGCATTTGTAACTTTTGTGCTGGAAACATGTCTTAGATGTGTCTGCCATTTCAGAGGATGGGTAAAGAATGACCTAACTGAAGAGCCAAATGGGAAATTGTGTTGGCTTCTGAAAAGAGGGACAACTATGTTAAAGTCCTTGTTCCAAGCCAGAAAAAGTAGAGATTGAAACCCTTATTTATCTTTTAGCATCTTACTGTGTATGTCCTCTTAATGTCCTAAATACCTGACCAGTTTCTGTTCCAAGAGAGCAGGTTTCCATTTTTACTCTCATTTTATGTAGCAAATTTCAAAATATCTGAAGTTGTCCCTATGTTAGACAAAGACCAACAAGAAAAGCTCAGTTCAAATGGCATTTTGTGCACTCAGAAAGTTTCACAAACCCAGCTCATAGCTCACTGTGCTACACTCAGTCCTGACATTAGTGATTCCATCGACTTGCACAGATCTGTGCCTAGTTTCACAAGGTCTGATTTAACTCTGATCTCTAAAGTGCTCTTGGACAGACCTCAGAGCAGCTGCCATTTATTATTTTGTACCACAAGCAACTATTCCACTATTCAGCATCAATTTAAAATCAATTGCACAGCACCACAGTCAGCCAGTTATCTAAATATACCTCGGATAGGTAAAGCTCAATTACACTGGGGGAGTGAAGAATTCATAGAAGAGATTCATCACCAACTCAAATGGATATCAATAAAAGAAGTAATCAGTAGGGGACTGCATGAAATATAAGAATGTAGACACATTTTGTGAGTTAATTCTCTTGCATTTCATTAAAACCAACTTTTAATCTTTTCTTCACTTTTTTTCATATTGATGAATTGGATGGAGTGACTAAGACAAGACTTTTTAAGTAGTTATAAGTCTGTGCACAGAGCCCATGGTCTAGTCCGTAATAATCAGTGAATGTTTTTGCCCTGTTCTTGGCAGAATAATTCCAATGACAGACTCCAGCCAACACCCAGACCACTGGAAAATTTTGTCTTGGCCAGGGCCTGGGTGTAGAGTCCACTGGCGAACTCCTCCACTTGGATGTCTCTTACCAGCCCCCTGGCCCACCAAAGCAGCACTGCAGGTCCCATGCCCAGGTCAGCAGATCGTATGGCCACCATGGCAGACCCAGACCTGGTGTACAGCTTCCCGCACAGCAGACCTCACAGAATCACAGAGTATCAGGAGTTGGAAGGGACCTTGAAAGATCATCAAGTCCACCCCCCCTGCCAGAGCAGGATCACCTAGACTAGGTCACACAGGAACATGTCCAGGCAGGTTTTGAATGTCTCCAGAGAAGGAGACTCCGCAACCTCTCTGGGCAGCCTGTTCCAGTGCTCTGTCACCCTCACAGTGAAAAAGTTTTTCCTTATGTTCAGATTGAACCTCCTATGCTCCAGCTTGCTCCCATTGCCCCTTGTCCTATCAATGGACATCACAGAGAAGAGCCTGGCTCCTTCCTCCTGACACTCACCCTTTACAAATTTATAAACATGAATGAGGTCACCCCTCAGTCTCCTCTTTTCCAAGCTAAAGAGACCCAGCTCCCTCAGCCACTCCTCATAAGGGAGATGCTCCACTCCCTCAGTTGTCTTTGTGGCTCTGCACTGGACTCTTTCAAGCAATTCCCTGTCTTTCTTGAACGGAGAGGCCCAGAACTGGATGCAATACTCCAGATGTGGTCTCACCAGGGCCTCGGTTGTTTGACCTCGGCCAAACAACCCAGGAGGTCACCAAGAATGGATTGAGGACCACTGGACTAAGGAGAGTTCAGTGTGACAGAACAAATGGGGTGGAAACTCTGGCTCTGTTCCCAAGCTAAGCACACTGAGAGCACACTTAGAGATGTTGAGCAATAGACCAGGAAACTTGACTGAATCTTGACAACTCATTGGGTATATGAGATAATTATTAGATACTGATAGCAGCTCAAGAGCAATGGGAGAAACGTGCTGAAGGACTATTCTTTGTGATGAAGAGAAAGCCAATGGAAACAAAAGGAGATGAACAGGAGAGCTAGGGATAGGAATGGATATGGTACCATTACAACCCTTTTATCTTATTTCAACTTCATTCCAGGAGAATTTTCTTGGTTTTCAGAAGTGTTCGACATGCTTATTCTCCCTATTTAACAGCTGCAAAGACAGCTGAAGTTACTAATTCATCTTATACTGGAATTTCAATTTTGTACCATGCACAAATGTAGAAAAGCATGTAAAATTAAAAGAGTTTTGGATTATATATTGTCAGTCAAAGCCTCAAATCCACTGCTTTTGTGCAGTGGCTTGGTTTTGTTTTGTTTTTGTTTTTGTTTTTCATTTAAGAGGAATAAAAAACTTTTCTTCTAAATTCAATAATATGAAAAGCTTTGGAGCTCTGCATCCTAACAAGTTTTTAGCAGTGTAAGCATACATTCATCTTTTTTTATTACTATTATTATGATCACTATTATGTGCTTTCTTCCCCAAAGCTTTGTTACCTGTGTGAGTTCTATCCTTATCTATCATGGAATAATTTATCAGTCCCTTACCCGTAGGAAAAGGAGACGCTTCCTTTTCTTCTTGAATGTTATCTGCTCCAAGACAAAATACACCACCTGCTGGTTTTTATCACTTACTTACGAATAGGAAAAAAATACACTATATTCGATATTGTATCTCTTTGTGAATAAGTCAGCTAGTTATATTTTCCTATGGAATGTACAATTGGTGTACACACAATAGAACTGAAACAAAATAAGGACTGAGATAAATCTGCTTTTGTAAGCAAAAAGAGCAGAAAATGTGAAAATAGGTCACTTTACAGAGTCTCCTGGGTCTAGAGATCTGCAGATACGCTTCTGATAGGTGCTGAAAGCTCTGGTGGGGGTGATGGGCAGCACAGGGACTGCTGGTGCAGTGTAGTGCCCAGCACAGCCCATGCTGGGGACATCAGTCCTGCAACGCTCACACAGGATCGAGCCTTTGGACTAACACACCCCCAACACTGCATGCTGCTTGGGATGCTCACCTCTCTATATGGGGGATTATGCAGTGTCCATCACCCACTATGACACGAAGGAAGAGAAACAGCTTAACAGACATTTAATAAGCGAACTGCAAGAAGACCATCATCATACATAGGCTGCAAAAGAACTTGGACACATTTTGCATCCCATTTTGTCAGAGCAAACATGTGGGGCCCAGCTGAGGATGTAAACCTGTACCTCTGTGCACATCCTGCTTTCTTCAACGTGCACAAACACACTCTGGTGCCCTACAAACATTTGCTGGCACCAAGTCCTTGTGACTGACATATTAGTGACAGTGAAGTCCATGCACAGATGTATTTATTCCAGAAAAACTGCACTTTTGCAGAGAGAGCTGTAAACATCCTATAATTATCCAGTTACAAACTGTACCCTCAGGAAAAGCATCTTGATAGCAGAGATCAGAACAACCAAACCAGTATATCCATACCAGCATTAAGTCTGGCCCAAGGTCCTACTGCTCGACCCCTCTTCCCTCCTCTGCTTTTACCTGTCTGAATCACAACTTTTCAATTTCTCTTACAGCTTTCTACTTCAGCCTTGATCATCAATTCCCCTGCTGCACAAAGGATGCTGAGGCAGGGTAATGTGCACAGAGATTTATTAGCAGGATCCACTGCTGATGACATGCATTGACTCTAACAGACAAAGTAATTTGGGGGGAAAAAAACAAACCAAAGGAAAAAAAAAAAGCAGAGGGGAAGGACAAAGAAGGGAGGACAGGAGAGGAGCAAATGGGGAAAGGAGGAGGAAAAACTCCCCAGAGGCCAGCCAATAAGGGCAGCCATGGGGTCCCAGGTGAGCACCATCCTCTGGACAGTGTCTTCAGTGGACATGAAGGCAGGTAGTGATGATGAAGAGAAGGAGGAGGACTTTTCCCCTCATCCTAAATGTCTCACTGAGACCCATTCAAATTCCCTATGGGTTGCTCCTGCTGTTAGCACAGATGCTGTTAGCACTGACCAGAGTACACTAATCAGGTGCAAAAGCTGTACGTGGGCTGATCATTAAGCTTTTGTCCACATATATTATTGAATAATGTTTATTGAGCATTTGAATGACTATTATCTATTTTGTTGTGCGGAGTGTTTGGATTCTCTAATTCAAATTAAAATCTACAAAACTGAGGGAGAGAAAGCAGGGTAGAGGGGTGATGCTCAAACCCATGGTAGCTACTTCCCACAAAAGCACACCCTAACAAAACTGTCAGCAGTCACAGGCGCAAGTCCATGCGAGTGATACAAGAATAACAGCATGAAAACAGCGCAAAAATGCTGGCACGGAGGCTCCAGCAAATGCTGCCCCAACGGCCTCAAGGAGCAGGCTCTTGCTAAGGCCAAGGCACTTTGGTACAGACAGCACTGCGCAACACCCCTGCAGCACAGCACATACTGAAATCAGTCCCCTCTCAAGAATTTTCTTTCTCAAGTGAAGTCAAACCAAACCTATTTCCAGTGCAATCAATATGAATAATTTATTCATATTTGAGTGATTATAATTATCTCACAAAATTCCCTAATGTAGAGGGAGCAATGCCAGAAATAGTCATGGGTCTGCAGATTAAAACAGAAGTGAGCCTTTCTCAAAGGCTGCAAACAGAATTTGTACCATCCTATCCTTGAATTCAACTAGTGGGCTCACTATATTTCTGGTTATTACAGGCAGGGCAGGTTTTTGTCAGAAACAGAATCTAAACCAGCAGGGGAATCTCAGCGAGGAGGCTGAGGACTGAATGCACATGGTGAGTAAATTATCCTCTCATCTTCCAAACTGCTCCCTCTGGGTCACATTAATGACACGCATTAGTTGTGTGCACCAGCACAGAAAAAATCTGAGCTGTGTTTCTGAACAATAAATGATCTCTTTATCAAGAAGGCATAGGTGGACTATATAGATCGCAGCAACTAGATAAATAAACTAAGTTGTCAAATAAACAATTTGTGAACTTCATCTTACTTCCAAGGATTAACTCTAATCTCTCCATTTGGATTCTGTCCTCAACTACTGTTATAAGCAAGGTAAAATTACAAGTGTCTCTGATATGTGCCTCCTTGCTGGGCCACTGCTCACATTTCTCTGAAGAAAAAAGGGATTTTAAATATTAGCATTGCTGTGTTAACAGGAGGAGAAAGACGACAGGAAAATATTCAGAAAGCCCCAGAAAAACCACTGAATGTCTAAGACAAGCAACTCAAGCAGTTACCATAATCTATGATTAAGTAACTAAGTACAACAATCAACATTGCAGGCTCTAAATACAGTGAGAACCCATGATTAAACCCGAAAGTGAAGATTCAGTGTGAGACAAGAGATGGCAGACAAGTGTGAGGACTCCACTTCAGTCTCTGAAAAAGTTACGAGCCATTTACTACCACTGCCATGGGAGGGAAGACAGGGCCACTGCCCTGTGTCAGTGCGCTGGGCCAGCCTGTAGAGCACTGTCCCACTCACATCAGGAAGAACAGATCCTCACTGAATGCTGGTGGGTTTTCTTTTGCCAGCTTCAAGACATTTCCAGACTTACTTGGAATATGCAGTGTTCATTTCCAAAATGGTGATACTTGTAAATATTGGTCTCCTGGGTTTCTTCTTAACAACCCTAACTACAGCTGGTAAACACAGTACTCTAGCAGACGCAAATGTTTACCAGCTGTTACCTATTTTTTTTCCCTGAAAAAATCTGTGAACTCCATTTGGAAAAGGAATGAAAACAAGACAAAAAATAGGGCAGAAGAGAAATTTCTTAAAGTTGGTAACAAAAATCAAGTCTTTCAGCTCCCACAAAACCTCATATAGGCAAAAGCATTAGATAACACATTAAGGCATACCAATAATTTGCCCTCTCAATTTTTCCCAGTGGTCAATAACTATTTCAGGTACTTCTAAAAATTAAAATTTGTAATAATTTTGAAAATATAGTCTGTTGTTATCTCAGAAGATTACCTCTGTCACATCTTTATCAAAAAAAACCCCACACAACAGCAAACACCAAAACCAAAACCAAAACAAAAAATCTCCCCACAAAACAGGCATTTATTAGAACAATAGTATAGAGAATGGAAAAACAGATTTGTATCCCATGAGGCTGTAGTTGCAGTTACAGACAGGATGATCCTGTTCTCCAAGTTTCACCATTAGAAAAGTTTGGTATAAACTAGAAAGTGTCACCCAGTTAGAAACTTTTATAAAAGAAGTCTTGAAAAAGAATAAACATAAAACCATTTGCAGCAAGCCTCCAGGTCTTACTTAGATGTGCGCTCAACTTTGAAGAATTGATCTACACATAGTCCTTGCCCAAATTGTGCTAGTGCTTAAAACTAACAGCCCCTTGCTAAAACCGTGTGATTTAAAATGTCCTGGGCTATCTTAAACTTTTCAGCTGACCTCCCACTGCACAGCACCACAGGAGTGAATTGGTTTAAAGCACGACAACCTCCAAGAAGTACAAAGTTACTACCAGAGCCTTGTTTCTGACCCAGAAACTAAGAGACTGTCTTTTTGTTACAGAACAGATGGTAGCAGGAAACCAGCATAAAAGAATGCATCTTACAATTGGCATTTAGTACTGTTTCCAGTTTTAAAATATGTTTTTCCCCTTAAAATGCAAACAGAGCATTGTGGGAATTGTATTTTTGTCTTCTCTCATGGATTTGCAGGTTAAATATCTCAATATATCAGTAAGAGGGCTTTTGCTTCTAAATCTCTGGCCTACAGATTCACTCTGGGAAATAGGAAGTCAAGCTGGGTTGTTTCCATCTTAAACATTAGTACAAGAAATAAAGCCTTCACAAACCAGATTTAACTCTCAGTTGTGCTTCTGTAAATTCTCTACTTTTAAATCAAGCTTTTAGTTTTGAAAACCGCATCAGGTTAATTGTCTTAAATGGTTTTCAGTGAAAATTTTTCAAGTTGTTGGAGCTGAGATTGGAGGGCTAGTGCTTGAGCACTGCTGATGCAGGGACTTGGGACCCTGATGGTTATTGTCCTACCGAGGGTCTCTGCCACTGGTCAGCCCCACTCTGCACACTCTTGCATGAGTCTCCGAGCAGGAAGTGCTGAGATGTCTGCTTAATAATCTCATTTGGCCCTCAGACTGCTGACTCAGGCACCTGTTCTTCCTCCTCTTAACATTTTTCCCTGAGGAATTATGTGGATTATATCTTTCATAAATAAGATTTCCTCTGACAACAGACTCCAATTGAGTAAGTGGGAACTAAATTATCTTCACAGTCCAAAGAGGTGAGTATCAGTGCTTCTGCGTCTCATATAGCAATCCATACTGGTGACAAAGCAGCATAGTAAAGCCCTGCAGTGGAGACCACCCTGCTAAATGTCCCCTGAACTGAAGAGCGGGCTAAAGCCATGCTCTGCACACTCATATGGCTAAGGTCACTTGTGCCACAGTCACCTATTTCCCATAAGGGCATGCTGACCATAGCATCGGTCTTGCTGATCAACATATAGCCACATGACATGACTGCAAGTCATTGTGGCACTTAGGGCAGCAGACAGAAGCAAAGCCAAAGCAGGCATGGCTACGCTTAGCTCTCCTTCTTGATACTAAGCACATGCTTTGCTCATGCTAAAAATTTGCACAGGCTCAGATACTATTCTTCTGCATTCCTCAGGGCATGCAGAAAACTGCTTTGATATTGGCTTGGGTTCAGAGAATTTGGACAAGTCAGTTTGGGATCAAGTGCAAGCTTAGGCCCATGCTGGCAACACCATCTAACCACTGCATACAGATGCATAAAGAGTTGATTTGCTTCACAGGTAAGCAAAGAAAACTATTGCTAGACTTGCCAATCAGAGACATTTCATCAAAACTAATTTCACCTTTAAGCCCTGTCACTGAGTCTTTTGTAAGCCCACTATTTTCAGACCAGCTCTAAGACACTGCAGCAGAAATTCCAGAAAGCCCAGAAATTTCTGTAACCTAGGATTTTTACTTGTTTGTGAAATACTTCCTGGTAAAGCATACAATGTCTTGACTAAAGGAAGCCCCAGAGAAATCTGGTAGATCTCCCTGCTTATTTGGATGCACAAAGCTCCACAGCAATACTGGTACATTCCTGAAATAGCCGATGGCAAGCCATGCTTATTTATTTGTTCAGGTCTACAGGTTCAAATTGCCTCAGCTAACTTACTTGGAACTAATGCCATTATAAATGTTTGTAAATGTCAGAGATTATCCTCTTGGCTGATTTTATATTACTTACTCTTCAGTGCTTTAAAATGATACAGTGCTGTCCTATTTAAAAGTAGGCTTTTTCCAAGTAGATGCAAATGCACCAAATTCAGGAGTTTCTTATTGCTGTGAAGTTTCTTGAATGGCAAAAAAAAATCACCATCCTGCTTCCCAAAAGGAAACTTCATTGTACTTCCATTGGATTTACTTAGGAAAAAAAAATCTGTAACAAATAATAAGTTTAGATTGCAGACCTGGGAATGTTAAAGTTCTTACCTATCCATCGGGGAACAGCAATAATTAAATATGTAATCTGTAATATGCCTAAAGATTTACTGCAATTTAAACTCTCTTCCCCAGAATTATCAAGAGAGGAAGACAGAGACATCAGTAGCTCTTCCTAGGAGTGAAGCCAGAGTGTTCGCTGTGAAAAAAAAATATTCCCCCCACTCTTTTGTCTCTAAATTGCCTTTTAGAAGAGTACTCTAAAAGGGAAAGCTTATGAAATTTAATACAGCAATTATACAAAAAGTAGTCTGTGTCAGGTAATAATACAATCACTCTTGTCATAAGCAACACCTAGCACCACATAATGGATTCAGACTCAGCGTCTATTATGCTCTATTTCTATTTCCTAATTTTAGGTACACTTATATTATGTTTTGCTTGAAACGTAAAGCAATACCTAAGAAGAAATAGGGGCCAGAACTGTCAAAGACAGAAAACCAAACCTTACTTTAAGCACTAAAAATTACACAGCTCTTATGTACTTACAATCAGCATGAGCCTTACTAAGAGGATGGGGCTATGTCCAAATTATAACAATAGGAATTCATATATTCAAAATTTGTGCACTTTTCTGCTTCTCCTTCCTTTTATATTCATAAAGATAAAAAAAGTTCTTCTTACCCTAGTAATCAAGGATGTCACTGTAAACAGCAACAAACCACAGCACAACAATCCAATTTTTAATCCCAAAATAATGTGAGCAATAATCTAAACAGCAGCATGTGTATTTTTCTGTCAGACTACTTAAAGAAAATCAGGTTGGACAAAAGCAAAAGTAGCATGGGAACAAAGGAGCAAAGAAATTACTTTGAAAAAGCACATATAGAAAAGCACTTCTATTACTTTCAATGGCCAAAAATTTGCATTAATGTTTTGATTTATCAGCTAAGGACTAATGCTGGTGATGACATTAGATACATTCTAGAAATAGGAGCCTCACTGTTTGGAAAGGGGGAATGAGGTGACAAACAGAGACAAATCAGGAGAACTAACTTTGAAATTATGCGTTTGCCAAGAGAATTTATATTTGAGCAAAACATCTTACTAAACCAATCTCACTGCAACATATACTTCTTCCTAACTACGCACAGCTTATGAAAATCAGGAGACTGATATACCTTATTACATTTGGTAAGCCACTGCACTACAGTTCAAAGTAATTCCATATTTATAAAATTTTCCCATATGAAAATTCTGTTTACAATGGCAACACTGCTAATCTAGATACCCAGTTATTAAAAACAGTTCTTTGTGAATACAGTTAATTCCATTCTAAAATACAGCTTATATTATGATATCAAAAGAACTTTTTTTGGTATAATATATATCTTCCTTGGAAGATGTGAGGGGTTCACCACAAAATCTTTTAAAGTGATGACAGAAAGCAATACTTCTGACATCCGAAAATGATAAATATGCAAGACACAAAATAAATTTTTTATTGTCGCCTTGTGAATGAATAAGAACATGAGGTTTTTTTACATGCTGGATGAGTTCATAATATCTCCCTCATGGTTTATTTGAACTTTTCCAGAGAAGAATGATTTGCCTGGCCACATTTTATTACTTATAGCACAGATCAGAAGAAATCTTCCGTCCTCCCTGAGACATATTGCAGGTCTCTGCTGATGTCTCCTGAACACCCTCCTTTTGTGGGAGTTTTTCTTCAAAAATGGCAAAGGTGACCCTATGTAGATGAGGTATGAGATGCAACAAAAAACCCTAAGCATCATTAGCGACGGAGATCACACTGTTTTAGGCAAACTACCAAAGATGAGCGAGCAGTCTGCTGGAATGTTCAATGTACTCTCACCAAATTTAAATGTGAGTGCGGAATAGGTCTATGAGAAATGCACGTTGCAGGATCAGCACAAATGCATACCAATTCAAAATGCCTTCCTAAATTCATGGAAAAGCACCTTCCTCATTTGTTCCTCTCAACAAGAATTGTGCTGTACAGACAATAACTGATATTAAGAACTTCCCTAGGGCCGCTAGATTCAACATATTATGTAAATGATGGAATTCATAACTTTTCTCCATCTAAAATGTAATTATAACTCTTCTCTGTGATATAGAAACAGACAATCCTTCTCTGCAAGGAGATGATCCTAATCAGGTTAACCTGAATTTTGACATTGATTTGCATAGCAAAAATATTGGCACCCTGACTACTTATGCATAAAACAGCAGTTATCTGCCTCTAAGACATTTCCTACATCGGTACTGATCTGTCACCTTGCATGACTCTCCCAGCTTCCAAATTGAGCTTCTGAAGTGGTCTGATTTTCACATCACTGTTCCAAAGTCAGCAGCTATTACCCATAACTAATATAATACGACAACATTCCTCAGTGTCTCACTCTTCAAATGCCCTTAGTAATTGCCATCATTCAATATTTAGAATTATGCACGCTGGGAAAATGTAGTCCATAAGTATAGTGTCTGTTATGCACAGAGGTTCCTCTCAAACCTTTATTCTTGAGTTCCCAGAGGTACTATGAGCTCTGTGGATGTAAGTGCTTCAAAACAAATACACTTCAAAGCAATGTTTTCTTCTGCAGAGAACACCCTTGAAAATATAATAGAAGGAATTTTGACCAAATTGCCTTCTGTTTGCCTGCTGCCAATAAAGGTAGATCACGCTCAGTTCACATTACTTCTGCCATTCAGGTATGTCAACATCCCATTAGAGTTACTTTTGAGCTCTGCAGCTAACTTTGCCAACACTGCTCTAGATTACAGAAGAGGAATACTGACAAATAATGACATTTAATCACTGTTTGTGTTCTTCAAGGTGTGTTATCCTGCTGACCTGTTCTTTCTTTTCCAGTGTCAAGTACTTCATTTATGACAGCTCTTCTTCTGTATAGAGTCAGTTAATACCCTGTTTTCCATTGGACTTAAGTGCAAGCAGTTGATTTTGCTGCCCTTTGTCCCATAAACAGATCTACTGAATCTAGTGGCCATACTTGTATAGTAAGGTATTTTGTAAAATTGAGTCAGGATGACAGAACTGAGCCCTTCCTGTTTAAATAGGGATTAATTCTCAGGCACACACCACTATTGCCTGATTTCCCTGCCTCAGCAGCATAAAAGAATCTTGAAATGGGTGCAAATATGACCATTAGATCAAAACCAGACCCATCCCACACATATTTCTGTGTTGCACGCTGCAAAGTCATTAGCAAGGTGCACAGTGTGACTGACGGAGGCACAGGCAGTGTTCCCATGCACAGAAAACAGGCAATGAGTGACTGAATGGGCGTGCGTGACAAAATGTCATCAGGAATAAAAGCAGTACAACAGTCAGTGCTCTGCTCCTTTCTCAGAGGTTCAAATGGCAGCCACAGATCATTGCATAGAAAAGGGGGGAAGTAAAATGCCCTACAACAGTGACAGTGGCCGCTGCAGTCCTTAGATCACCAGGGGAAGTCCCTGAGACCATAGGAGCTTTCCTAATGCTTTGTATTACAGATTTTTATAAAAAGTCATATTAGTCTATCATAAATGTTGACTGGGATCCAAAGAACCATGGCTTAAAACTCAATACGAGGAAGGCATCACTAAAAAAAAAGAAGCATCACCTGAGAAGATTGGCTCTGAAGGAAATTAATTTGTTTTCTACCAATGTTATGCAATGTTTATTTAGATGAAGGCAAAAGAGTTAAACATGAACCAAGGATTATGTAGAAATGTAAAAGTGTCTTCAGGCAAGTTCTCTCCTGTAAAAGACTGACTTCAACCCACCTGACTTCTCAGCACCTTGAGCTGAGAGAAAGCATGAACAAAGACAGTATTTCTGCCTCAACCCCGCAATCTTGAGACTGTGACTTGGTCAGTCACTTGAGTGAGCAACTCACCATCCCTCCACCATCAAATATTTGACAGGGTGTTATTTTATCAGTGCTAAGAAGCACTGATGCCTCAATTCATTGCTGAGAGTTTCTGAGGGTAGAAATCTTCTTTTCAGTCTGCAAACCACAGGAATAGGAGTGTCTAAAGAAATCTTTAAAAATAATATTAAAGAAGAAAACACTCAATTTCCATGTATGGTCACTGTCCTTGAAAGCTTTCTCTGTTTGCATGGAGGGAAAAAATAGAGTATATTAGATTGTATTAAATGCTAAATTATTCATATCAGTGTCTTTACTCTGCACTAAACTATGTAATTTTTATATTCTCTAGTATAAAATACTGAATGTACTACAACATAAAGAAATAAATTAAACAGGAACAGAAAATAGTTTTGCAAGGACTAACATGGCCCCATTTATTTAACAAAGCCTCTTCCATTTTTGGGATGTTAACCTATCTAAAGGTCAGGTTAGTTTTGGCCTGCTACAGCTTTTAAAGAGTTTTAAAGAAACAGATAAGAAAGTAGGCCAAAAGAAAAATATGAATTGTTTCAATGTCTTGGAAAATGGCCAAATTTTCAGATTATACTTAATTGGAAGCACAGCAAATGATGATCAAAAAAGCAGAAAAGACTTAAACTAAATCCTCAAGCAAGCAAACAGCATAAGCAGTTAAATGGGGATAAATTTAGAATGAGACTGATGGGGAAAAAAAGAAAGCCAAACTCAAAACATTTTCTGTTGAACAGAAAACATAACAATAACAACAATAAGCTAAGAAAATAGGGAGAAAGAGATTAAAGATGTTGTGAGAGCAAATGTACATTGCTAACAAATAATACATCCATATATATTTTTTCTTGCGAAAATGAAAACTTACTCCATCTTGACTCATTAGTCAAGATTCAAATTCTGCTTTCCTACCTGAAGTTATAGTTTATAACAGTATACGTACACTCCAGTCTTCAGGGAAAAAGTAATTTTGAAGAACAGTGGACATACTGCAGATGAGACAGAAATCTAGAAAGTGTTAAAGAAGAATAGCTATGAACAGGATCTAAATTTCTTGAAAAATAGCTAAATTTTCCCAGTGTGATTAGATCCAATTAGTGCTAAGCTTTCATCAGAAACCCTTCTTTAAAATAAATGATGGGCAATTTATTACACACTGTCCCTTTTTTATGATGCCTTTATAGAACAGCTGGGTGCTTTCAATTTATTGCCTTTTATTTAAAAATTCCTATTGAAAATATATGAACTAGCTTGTTGCACCTTTCAGCACTAACTCAGCTACAGGAAGACAGCAATTTTGTGACCCAGGAGAAGTGCGTGAATTATTGCTCTGCTCTCGGTATGGTTGATCCTGAGTCTAAGTAAATCTCACAGGATTCATCAGCAAATCACACAGCACGCTCTGTTCAGTACCTACCACTAAATTATCTTTTATGGACCCACACTGAGATTTCATTAGTCCCATTTCCAACTTTTAAAAGTTACATTCAGAGATTGCTTGCATCTTTCTTTCCCTGATGGGGATTCTCAAATTCAGACATAAGACTTAAAGGAAACCTCAAGTACATTTGTGGAAAACCTGAGGGAAGATACCAGATTTTTTAGAACACTCAGAGAGTTAGGATGCTTCATCCTTTTCTTTTACCATACTGACTGAAATTGTACATAACAATAGGGAGTTAGCACAGAAAAAGTGAGTCTTCTAATTCAGCACAGCTTTGCAGGACCATTATTCTTTCACTGTTGGAAAGCAGATGAAAATGGTATCCAGAGTGTATTACTCCTGAAGAGGTTGCTGAGATATCCGTAGAGATTCACACAATGAGACTAATGTTGTAAATTACAAAACGGTGCCTCTCTGAAAAACATAAAGAGGTATTTCTGAAAGCCAAAGTGAGAACAGACAGTCTTTCAGTGCATTTATCTAAGCAAACACAATTCAAGGCAACAGAAGCAGTAAAAAATGTATAATCAAAGCAACTGACTTGCCACTTGTCTCAATACTTTTAATAAATAATGTAGGGGTTTGTTTCCTAAAGAAAGAGTCCTGACGTGTTGGCCTTTGCCAACATATTTTCTTTTGTAAGTCATAGTAGTGGACAGGATATATAATAATCTCTGCAATACTTAAAATGTTCATTCTCTGCAATACAGAAAATATACACCTGCTAGGGTTAGAGGCAAAGATGGACTTTCACCCAGAAATCAATCAAGTTATGGTTAGTGTATTGGGTTTTCTATGAGGGGTTTTTGGTTGTGTCTTTGGTAACGGGGGAAGGGCTATGGAGATGACCCTTTAAGAAGCTACCTGAAAATCTCCCCTTTTTCCTTTGCAGACCCACCTCTGACCAGGGCCAAGCCAATCAGCACCCCTGCAAATTCATGTATTTAAGGGGGGTGCAGGGCATGCCTCGCTCTCTCTCTGGCACCGGCCCTGAACAGCGTGGCCTCAGGTGCGGGTGGTGCGGCCCCGGCCTTGCCCGGCTGGGCTTGGCTGGCCCCAACCACAACTTAAGCTTAAGCCCCGCTGCAGCTGCATCCCGAAAAAAAGAGAGCGAGAGAGATGGGATCTCCAGAACCATCAGAA
>NW_010187114.1:915-11243 GCF_000695765.1 Mesitornis unicolor | reverse complement strand
GGGATTTATACAAAGGCAATCTTTAAAAGATGCAACTATAAGTATAACAGGACCTTGGGCCAGCCTAAAAGTAAGCGTTCAAAACTCCACAAAGCACTGTGTGCCTGGGTTATCTCGACCAGAACACTGGTTAAACGGCATACATGGTGTGTGGCACGATGACTCGGTCTTGGAACTCCTCGCCATAAAGTATGGGAATGATGGATGGGAAAGTGCTGCAGTATGTGAACATCCTGACAGGCTGCATAGTCAGGTCCTTATCGGTAGCTATAAAAGTAGAGGTAGAAAATGAAAACTTCACTTGGCATTCATCTGCTGAGTCAGCTTCTTGTTTTTAGCTCACCGCATACAGCAAAAAGGCATTCGCATCTCAACTGGAAAAAAAATACCTTCTGTTTAGAAAGTTATATTTTTATATATCTGATTGAATGAGATGAAGAAGGTTTGTGGAGGCCAGGCTTGGTTTTTCTTCAGCAATTTATGTTTTGTCATTTTGCCTTTCAAAAGTAACAGCAGCACAATTCTAGGCAAATTAAGTGAGGGTAAAATTACAATAAATCATGAACCACTTCCTTTGCAAACTTTCAAAGGAGAGACATGGCTTGCACGTGTACGTTTGTTTCCTGTTTTATTTTCTCTATCACAATTCTTTTCACATTGTTTAGTTTATTAGGGTGGGAATAGACTCAATTAATACAGTCCAAACCTTTGTTAACTGTTACTATCATTGGAAAACACCCTAATGTCTAGTGTATCTTTCAGATGGCATTCACCAGGAAAATAAACATCCCACTCCCGTTGTGGTGAAGGCATAGTATGTAAAAACTCTCAATGTGTGGGTAGGCCATCCTCTGTGTGATGTTTAATACACGCAACAAAAAAGCATTTTCCTGTAACACATTTGTTTGCAGGGGATGTGATCAGCCTTGGAGACCGACAGCTCACCGTCATGCACATGCCTGGTCACTCCAGAGGCAGCATCTGCTTGCACGACAAAGACCAGAAGATTTTGTTCAGCGGGGATGTGGTGTACGACGGATCCATGATTGACTGGCTTCCCTACAGCAGAATAAGTGACTACGTCGTGAGCTGCCAGCGCCTCATGGAGTTAGTGGACAGAGGCCTCGTGGAGAAGGTACTGCCTGGGCACTTCAACATCTTTGGGGCAGAAAGGCTGTATCGGTTAGCTTCCAACTACATTGCACACGCTGGAGTTTGCCACAAGATTTCTACCTGTGCCATGAGATCCCTTGCAAGCATAGCACTTCACATTACAAATTCGAGATCTGCTTCTTAGGGACAGTGCATTCTGTGTCATCTGTTCCCTGTTGAAAACCCTTATGGCTTCTGGAAGTGCTGATACAAGCAAAAGCAGTACACATTAGTAAAAAGCTGGCAAATTGATACAGGTGAGCTGCAAAAGTTCTCCCTATTTTTGCCTACTTTATTACTATTTTTATAAAAAGTACGTAAGCTAGTAGCTTTAGCCAAAGCTACCATTTTTCTTTCTATTTTTTCACGGCATGTTTGCACATGTATTGTGATTGAACTATATGGTTTTATTTTTGTTACAATTCTGACAGATGCATAGATGCCAAAATGAGAGGTTTTACCTTCATGCCTGAACCCTTTTTGATGTAGCACTAGGTTTGTGACTATTCACTCAACTCCTGCCCAGGTTTTGGCCTAACACTGCTTGTGCTAAGACCTGGTGTGACCAGCACCATTAGGTTAAAGCAGGAGCAACACCTACGCAGGACTCAGTGGGCAAAAAGAGGCAAGGGCCATTCTGCAACCACTGTTACCTGCTGCTCATTGTCTGCTGCACCTTTGCAAGAATCCACTAACGTGTGGAAATGCTATAGACCAAACCTCCAAGCTGGAAGGTATAGATACATCAGCTTACCCAAAAAGCTTTTGATCCAACAGCAGACGGACTGTTGAGGCCTTTCATGCTTCCTGGTGCAGGTGTCCCCTGCGCCATGGCCAAGGAGCAAGAATGAGCACTCTCACCGTCAGCTAGGGAACTGTTTTGCTTATAGGTGTGCAAGTTAGGAATTAGAGAATTTGTGAACTAATTAATTAATGTGTTAGACTAGTCTGTATAAAGTGGATTGCGCCCTTGCTTGATGTGTTTGATTATTTTTTTTCTGATGAGCTCATAAAATAAATTTTATTTACAGAGTACGCTGTTCTGTAAATTTGAGAGATCTGGTCTGAGACAAGCTTAAAGCTTTTATTTGTGTTTAAGAATATTTTTACGTGACTGGATTGGTACTCAGTTGTTAATGCTTTGTGGCAGGGGAAGGATGGAGGGTTTAACATCACCTTGTCCACTGCAGATGCCAGATTAAACAGCTGGTACACTTGTTACCACAAGGTGAATGTAGCTTGTACTGTTTACTGTTTGCTTATGAGGTGTTTGCTGTGTATGGTTTTTATGAAAAGTAAAGTGCATTGTACTTGACTCTGTTGCAACAAAAAAAATTGAATTCTTTGAGAAATGCTAAGTGACAATGTAGCTTGCTTATGAAAATGAAATGTGTGCTGTTTAAAAGCTGTTGAAGTGGTCATAGTTTGTGTAATTATTCTAACAGTATATATATATTTAACTTTTTTAAAAGGACACTGTCTGATGTTATTTTTTTATATAGACATATATACTTTCCTAAAAAGAGTGCAAATGTTTTTTTCCCAAGCTTTAGTGGAGTTTAAACTTACTTCTTTGAACTTCACTTTATGGGGAATCTTTTTCCCCCCTCCTCTTACAATATCCAACAGAACGTGAGCCCAAAGTTTGGGTTCTGTCTAAGACATGGGGATATAGAAGCTGATAGCCTTCTTAATAGGTATAAATTCTGGTGGAAAAAAAAGAAGCTGCAGAATAAATAGTATCGCTGTCTAAAAATTATGAAAGAGTATCTTATGCAACACTTCTCCTTTCACAGATCACTGCACTCCTGCCTTTACTGTTTGAATATATTTTCACCAGGATTTGTACTGATACGTTGTGACGTGCCTAGTTCTTGTTAGCAGTGCCTATCTCCAAGCTGAAGCAAAACTCTAAGTGGGCAGAACGGGTGTAGCAAAGCAGCAACTTGAAAGACCTGCTACCACTCAGATCATAGTCTCTTTTTTGGAGAAGCCAATGAACATCAGTGTATTACACAGAATCACAGAATCACACAGAATCCCAGAACATTAGGGATTGGAAGGGACCTCAAAAGATCATCCAGTCCAATCCCCCTGCCGGAGCAGGAACACCCAGATGAGGTTAGACAGGAAGGCGTCCAGGCGGGTTTTGAATGTCTCCAGAGAAGGAGACTCCACAACCTCTCTGGGCAGCCTGGTCCAGTGCTCTGTCACCCTCACTGAGAAGAAGTTTCTTCTCAAATTGAAGTGGAAATTATTACAATAATACAGTAATATTAATTACATGAGAAGTGTTTAATCAGTGGGTAGACTTCTCTCATAAATGAAGCCAAGAGCACTGAAACATACAGCAGTTACCCAGATGATGCCATGTTGTCACAGATTACCCAACAGTAATTGAATTCCTTCAAATTAGCCATCTGTGGCATAAAACCAGTAGCAGTCTGGCTGTATGTTTTGTGAAGGCTGTAGGAGCACTGGTGATAACCCTGTGCAAGACCACAGAGAGAGACCTCTTCTGTCACAAAGCCTGCCAGTTTGTATGTCAGTTACTAAAGTTCTGCAAATGTTAGCACTTTGTGTTACACAACTGTAGGTTTATTTGATACAGTATGAGAAGCCCTGTAGGCAGATTTTACTGTATTGTGAAGCCTGAGCACCTGAGAGAAGGCTCAGAGACATGCCAATTCAAAAGAAAAGATACTCTCCATAGTTGGTGTTTAAATCTGTGCTCAGTGGCAGCTGCAAGATCCTTAAATGTCCAGATCACTGTCAAACTGCCCTATTACGCCCAGCTTAAGTCCATTAAGTTTATGTAGATAACAGCAATTGCCTGGGTTTTTTTCCTTGACCAAAATCTAGGGAGTAATTTCCTGGATCAGAAGTGAGCTTTATGCGAACGTAGCCCATGGTGGGGCATGTTAGTAAACTGCTGTTATAATCCAGTAGAAAGTAGTTTTTGAGGCTCTCAGAGTTATTTTTGTATTATAGGAAGTTCACTACTAGGTAAATGTTACATCTTAAATCTAAAGAACTGGCTTTGACTATTTTTGTTAAGAATTACCATGTTTTAATCATAAGAGTTGACAGTGTCCCTTTAACACTACTTGAATTGAATATTTAAAGCATACATTGTAAGTTTAAATATTGCAACATCTTGGGCATTTAGAACTGTGTTGATTTATTTGTAAAATCTAAATGTATGTTAATGCAGTTTTCAGTAGATTGGGGATTTTACAAAAAATACCAGGAAGTTTTGCTCTGTGATCTGTAAAAACTTTTGTGATGTTAAACAACAGTTTACACATTAAAAAATAATTTTATCATAGATAATCATAATAAAAATTGTTATAAACCTATGCAGTCCAGTCATAATTTCTAGGTATTTTTTCAGAGAAGCACTTTTTCATTCAAAATTGAGTGTAAAATCTTCAGAAGTTCCTAGCAGTGGTTTTTATGCTTCTGAGCAAGAGACTGCATTAGAAACATTTACATAGATGGATGCTGACAGGCTTGTGTAAAGACATGAGTGGGTGCTTGAAGAAAACCCCAAACTTTAACAGAAATCGGAATTAGGTTTTCAATGGAATTACCACACAGAAAACATGAATGTGATCAAAGTATGTATCTGGGGGTCAGTTTTGGTTTGCGGTGACATAGCCTGTTATTTCCACACAAGGATTAGCTGTTTAGTGTACTTGAGACAAAACATGGTCACATAGCATCTGTCCAGCCTATAATCGGGGCTTGAAATAATGCCTGGCATACTTGCTGTCCGGTTTTAGACACAAGATAAGGCTCTGTATTAACTGACAAACTGTACAAGTTTCATGGAAGTTAGTCCATGAATGAAAACAAATGCAGCAGCCGTAATGAAAACCAGCACAAAATATATGTGGCTCTATAAAGCTAAAAATAAATGAAGAAGGTGAAATGTACCTGTTCATTTAAAGATGAGGACGAGATCCAGACAGCTGGAAATGGGACGTCAAGGATATGTGGTTGTTCAGTTAAAAATGCAGTGCATTTGTTTTTCTCCCACGGGTTCCACGGTCAAGCTACGGTGTGTAAGTCCAATATCTGCACATTAGCACAAACACAATCTTATTTTCAAAGTTAGTTAAATTTGAATTTTATGGGGTGCTGAGGAAAAAATTAGGTAGAAATTAGATGATTTTATGAGGTAAATGAATGAATCATAAATAATTATGAGGGAAATAAGGCAACTAAAATAATTTAAAAATATTACAATGTTGGTTTAATCTAAAGAATAAAAAAATGAGCTTGGGAGCAGCCAGTCTGGGAGGCTCCACTTCTCTGATTAGGTTCTTGGAGTCCCCCACCCAGCCTTGCTCCTCTGTCCTTTTTGGTGATGCAGAGGAATCTGTTACCATACAACCTGACAATCAGGACTAAGCTGATGGTGTCACCATTTCAAAGTACTGTGCAGCTGTGTGCCAGTGATTCCCCATTACACCTCTACCTAGTGGAAAAGGGACACCTCAGTGTTAGTAAAGTGTGGCAACCCCCAGCTTCCACTCTGGGTCTAATGAAGGATGTGCAAAGCCTTTCTCTGTCATCTGTGCTCAGTAATAAGTTCAGGTGCACATCAAGTGTTAGTGGCGCTGTGCCACCACAGCACGGGACAAAAAGATTTCGGTGCCCCAGCTACAAGCATTTCACCTCCTGTCCTGCGCTGGTGTTTGAAGCAGGAGCACAATGAACCCAAAGTGTAAGCAAAATACATTACTGTCACTACTCCTTTCCCAATAAATGGGTTTGCCAACAAGCTGAAGGAAGTTTGTTACATGTACTGTGAAAATCGTATTTGACATCAGATTTGACATGGTAAATTGTCCTAGTAACACAAACGAGTATTTGTCACTGTCACTCTGCAGATAAGGTGACAGGTTTGGTTTGCAGATTAGAAATTTAATGTTTTTCTTGCACTCCTTTGCAGAGAAGTAAGAAAAAGAAGGCTGAGAGGTCACCTAGCACCACCTTCATGTAAATAAGCAGAATGTTTGCTTAAAACTAGAGGTTCCCAAGTCTGCCTGCCCCCACTTCTTCCTGGTTTTCAACACTTTTTCACTATCTGGTCCCTCAAATGCCTCATGTTTCTGGCCTGCTACCAACCTTTTCCTTCATCCCACATCCTCTGCTGCTGCTTCCTCACACATATCCAGACTTCTGTGCCTGCCCACGAGTTCCCCCACATTTTTTTTTCCCCTCTACCTCACTCTGAAAAGTGGCTTATTTTCCTTCACAGTATCTGCAATCCACCATCTCTGGAGCACTGAGTCTCAAGCACAAGGTAAGAAACCCAACAGAGAAAGGGCAGCCCTATGATCACCATTGGCCATAAAGGTCATTCCCCAATGCCTTATTGCTTATTGATAGACCCAGACTCATCTTCATGTTCAGTCCAAGTTATCCTTTTCTACAATGTAAGCTGTTATTCTTGGATGCAGTGTCCACATAACATCTTTTTAAATACCAGAAAACTATTACCAGTCAGTTACCATAAGTTTAAAAACTTGATGTATAATGAAAGATTTAATTCCTCTTTTTTTTCCCCCTCCACATCTTTCCCGTTTCTTTATTTCTGTTTTTAGCTATGCTGTGCAAAATGGTACACCACTGAAGCTTATCCAGCACCAAGCAGAACAAGCTCATCCTTGCCTTACATGTTTGCCCCTTTACTAATACATCACATCACTGATTCACATTTATATTTCTGGTCCCTTGTAATCTCAAAATTCTGTTCTGTAATGATGTTTTCTATGCAGTTACTTCCCATCTGGCATTTCTGCATTGGAGTCTTCTCCTATGAAATAAAACACTGTCAACTTGCCTTCATTCCATATCACTGAATCCAGGCCACCTCATTAATTTATCAGCACGATTTTGGATTCTGGCCCTGTCTGCCACATGCTTGTAACTCCTCCAGCCTCTGTGTGGAGGGTATATGCAGGTGTCCTTCTTAGCTTACCAGGTGGAGAAGGAAGCCACGGAGTTTGGGGACGCTGCTTTAGTCACACAGGATATCTTTGTGTAAATACAAATAGCTGTCGGGCTGCCTCACACCTCTTTCACTATGACTTCATCTCATATTCAACCCATACACTGCTCATGTAGAAAGGATTTCTTCACAGCAATCAGTGGTTTTATTCATTCTTCAGTACTTTGAATTTAAGTTTTAAAATATAAAACTACATTTTTCATACTGCTGTGCATGCAATCTGACTCCAGCTTCTTACCGGTTTCATACAATTTTTATTTACAGCAACTATAAACGTGTTGCCTTTTTTTTGTCACATTGAACTATATCTTGTATTTCCCAAGAGATGGTAAGTTATGAGGTAGCTCTCTCTGACAAGTAAGGTATTTACAATTTTCTTTCTAATACACATGGAAACGAAACAGTCGTTTTAATTACTTCAGCACCACAGCATCTCATTTTATTGTTACATCTGTGAACATCTCTATTTGCCATCACGTCACTATGAAAGAAACATGGGATACTTCTGCTAAAAAGAACATTCTCAGGGACAGGAAAAAAAAAAAGCACATCCTTACTGTTAAAACATAGACTGCAGGATGCTACATAGCAGAGCTCAGAATGAGCTTCAGAACAAGTTCTGTTAAAGCCCAGTGTAACACTTTGCCTTTTAAAAGCAGACACCTGTAGCCAAAGGAAACTAAAACTGGAGATCTGTTTGAAATGAGGGAGGGAGGTAAGGGTGGAAAAATATATGGCAAAGGAGGAATTACGAATAGTTTCTTAAAATATAGGTCTTAGAATTCAACCAGTATTGTTCCAAGTTATTATTTATAGTTAATGCATGTATTACCGAAATCATTAAGCAGTACCTCTTATGTCTAAAAATTCAACCAGATTTCATCCAAAACTAATTCTTTAGTTCATTCACTTCCAAATTGAATTAGGAAACACAGAAACACATACAACTGAGAAGCAATCAGAAAACACTCATTAGGTTTTATTTTAAGTTTAACATTATTTGAAGCTAAATATTCCATAGGGGTTTTGCTGGTAAAAAGATATTCAGTTATATTTACACAGCACACACTGGGACACAGGGATATCCAGGCTAGTCAGAAGGCAATCAGTCATCTGAGCTGCATAATTAGCCCAGACAACTCTAGCGTGACGTTAAATCCCTTTACTACTGGCTTACACATTAACACCATGCTGCTTTGTGTAGTGTAATCACACCCCAAAGTCAGTTACTGCTTCTACAGAGTACATATGGGCAGAATATCCTTTCTCTCCCATATTCCTGTGTAAAGACAATAAAAGTCATTATTTTCTACCTACCCACCTGCAGTGTGCCAGTGCAGTCGGCCTGGACCAAGCAGCAGATTTTCCAGCTGGGTTTCAGCAGCAAAACCCCAGGCAGGAGCTGCCTCCAGGGCAGGGGCAGAGCTGTGGTGCTCTGTAGTGCTGAAGAGAAGCACGTAGAAAAGTGCCACCAGAGACTATGTCTCCAGCACAGCTCAGGCAAGGACAAAGGGAAGAGGGGGTGCAAGTAGCGGTCCCAGGTGAGACAGGGCAACTTGGGGGTGCTGGTGTACTCAGGTCTCTGATATATCTATACCTCACCCACGCTCCAGGTGAGCATTCTCAGCAGTCACTTAATCACAGAATCACAGAATCGCTCGGCTGGAAAAGACCTCTGAGATCATCACGTCCAACCGTTCCTGTCTACCCACTAAACCATATCCCTAAGTACCTCGTCTACTCGCTCCTTAAATACATCCGGGGATGGTGACTCCACCGCCTCCCTGGGCAGCCTGTTCCAGCCTCTGACAACCCTCTCAGTAAAGAACTTCCTCCTTATCTCTAACCTGAACCTCCCTTGGCACAGCTTGGTGCCGTTTCCCCTTCTTCTATCCTCCATCACCTGGGAGAAGAGACCAGCACCCACCTCTCTACAACCTCCCTTGAGGTAGTTGTAGGTGGTGATAAGGTCTCCCCTCAGCCTTCTCTTCTCCAGGCTAAACAACCCCAAAATGCTCTCCTTTTCTCTCTGGCTATGTATATACGTTGTATGAAGCACATAAACATTACTTTGCAGGTATATTTGCTTGCTTCTTTACCACACAGTACGTACTGCGTCAACATGAGCAGCATGGACTGACTGCAGAGCTACCAGCACCAAGTTCTGAGACCCGTATCTAGGACTTGTACTCAACTCCCTGCTTCAAACTAGGGAAAAAAAACAGATTTGAGAGCAAACATACAATTGCTCAGATGAATGCATCTAATTGCAGACATATCTAAACAGCAAGGAGGCAAAAAAAATCTCATGACAGCACAGGTTGAGGGTCAAACTTGACGGTAATTTATGCTTTTAGTTACAAAGCTACCATCTGTTAACAGAGGTCAGTTACAAATGTCTTACAGTGCCTCTGTTTACTTAAATCTGTGGGCCTGAGATAACATGAACAGCCAGACAAGTCTGATCCTTGCTTGACTTTGTTCAGTAAAAATGTCCTGAGCATGCCTACTGAATACAGTTCTTCAGATCCAACAGTGCATACTCAGGGTCAACATGCTACTGGAAAACTATGTGTCTGCAGATGTAAAACACCTTCAGGACATGCTGATAGCCCTGAAAACAGCACAACTTAAATGCCTGAAGGCATTTTTCACTGCCTGAGTCTTTTCAGTGACTCTTGCCTTAAGAAAGATCTGAACATTCATATGTTCATAACCCCATGCAGCACTACAGGTGTGAGGACAAGTGGCTGGAAAGCTGCCATGCAGAAAAGGACCTGGGGGTGTTGGTGGCCAGCAGGATGACCATGAGCCCGCAATGTGCCCTTGAGCCAAGAAGGCCAACGCCATCCTGGGGTGGATGAGAAGGGGTGGTTGTAGGGCAGAGAGGTTCTCCTGTCCCTCTGCTCTGCCCTGGTGAGACCACATATTGCGTCCAGTTCTGGGCCCTCAGTTGAAGGACAGGGAATTGCATGAAAGAGTCCAGCAGAGCCACAAAGATGATGGAGGGAGTGGAGCATCTCCTGATGAGGAGCAGCTGAGGGAGCTGGGGCTCTTGAGCTTGAAGCAGAGGAGACTGAGGGGTGCCCTCATTCCTGGGGATCCATTTGGAAAGGGAGAGTGTCAGGAGGAAGGAGCCAGGCTCTTCTCAGTG
>NW_010187114.1:0-609 GCF_000695765.1 Mesitornis unicolor | reverse complement strand
TGTCTGCTCGTGGCATCCTGAATGGCAAGGTGCAAGTGACATCCGTTGTGTCACAGATCAGAGCACCTGAGGCAGCTTTTTACAAAGTTAGTGCTTTCTTGTCAGTGAGAGTATTTCCTCCACCCATAGAATATGTAATGTTGGTTCACTCACTGGTTTGCAAAGCACAAATGCATTAATGGCAATGAGGACTTGAACTATGTATTATGATGTCCGTCATCACGTAATAGACTGTTTCTCCCCAGAATTTATAGGAAGCCAGTACAATATCAGCATACTTTATAAAAACATTTCCACATACTTTGAATACTATGTGCATATATACATAGCGCAAGAACATGCTTATGAATCACATCTCCCTTTATGCCTCTGAGCCGATTCAGAGCTCCCACCCCCGCACTGTGAAGGTGAATGAACTCCCACTTAAGAGAGGCCACTGCTCCAAGACAGTGCCAACAGCCAGGCGTGCTGTCAGCAGCGCACGCCGTGCCCCCTCCCAGCTCCGGGCCGCGGGAGCTCCGCCTCACGGAGCTCCTCCACAACCCGCCCTACGCTCACACTCAAGATGGCGCAGTCCGACACAACAGCGGAAGGAGCCGGCGGGGCCTG
>NW_010187113.1:719-954 GCF_000695765.1 Mesitornis unicolor | reverse complement strand
TCTCAAATTAGTTCTTATTTTCTATTATTTAATCTGGAATAAGTTCTCGTTTTCTCTATTTAATCTGGAATCCGTTCTTGTTTTCTCTGTTATTTAATCTGGAATCAGTTCTCGTTTTCTCTATTTAATCTGGAATTAGTTCTCGTTCTCTCTGTTATTTAATCTGGAACCCATTCTCGTTTTCTCTCTATTATTTAATCTGGATTCAGTTCTCGTTTTCTCTCTTATTTAATCT
>NW_010187113.1:0-554 GCF_000695765.1 Mesitornis unicolor | reverse complement strand
TTATTTAATCTGGAATCAGTTCTCGTTTTCTCTGTTATTTAATCTGGAATCAGTTCTCATTTGCTGTTCACCCCCAAGCGCGGTGCCATCTCCATCGGCTGCGGTGCAGAACCAACCTCGGCCCTCCTGAGGACACCCAAAACGTCCCGGGTGATTTTGGCTGTGATTTCCCTACCAAAAGCGTTTTTGGGCACGAGTTGTAATGTGAATTAACTTCATTTTCTCAGGAACACTGGGCAGGAGCAGAACAAACACCGGAGGAAAAGCCTCTTTTCCTCATTCAAGGGTTTATTTTGTGTTTTGCTGCTCGGGTTCCCTGCCTTTGAGCCGTGCTCCTGGCTGGGTCCCGCACAGGTTTGGTCAGAGCACGAAGAACGGCTGGGCTTGGCCAAAAAGTCATTAATTCGTTGTGGTTTATTTAAAATAAGAGGGACATACGTGGCTTGAAATGTCAGATATTGTGTTAGTTATGTTATGTTATGTTATAAATATTATATTATATATTATACACATATTACATCACATTATACATATACATTATATATTATATATCA
>NW_010187112.1:0-472 GCF_000695765.1 Mesitornis unicolor | reverse complement strand
TCTTTTCCAACCTAAATGATTCTGTGATTATCTCAACAGGAGGCTCTGAATAGCATATAAAGCGCATTTGTTCATTTAATGCACCGTGGTACAACTGTTAAAAAAAAATAAAAAAATTTCTTGCTTCATGTGAACAATGAAGTGCATTGTAAAAAAGGCATTTGATGAAGATTTGGCATTTGGGTCTCCTGCTGGTAGAAAGATGATAAATTTTAGGATGTTTGCGTTGAAGATTCTTAGTCTTCACAGCCTAGATACTATAATGCACTAATACTACGATAAATGGTATGTTCATTGTTGACCCATTAAAAAAAATCACTCTGGAAAGCACTAGAAGCTAATCTCTCATGACCTCAAATAGAAATCTGTGGGGGACTGTATAAAAATTTAGACTGATTTTATTCTAAATAGAAGTTTGTATTCTTTAAACCCTTGAATTTGTGTTACTTTAATTTCATTTTGACACTTGAAT
>NW_010187111.1:0-2114 GCF_000695765.1 Mesitornis unicolor | reverse complement strand
ACAGGAAAGATGGGGAGGGACTTTTGACAAGAGTTGGAGTGATGGGACCAGGGAGGGTGGCTTTAGACTGGAAAAGAGGAGATTTAAATGAGATATTAGGGAGAAATTCTTCACTGTGAGGTGGTGAGGCCCTGTCCCAGGCTGCCCAGAGAAGCTGTGGGTGCCCCCTCCCTGGCAGTGCAGGGGTTGGACTGGGTCAGCTTTAAAGGTCCCTTCAACCCAACACACTCACGATTCAATGACCAACCCAGAGCTCTGTGGGGGTTTGAGGTCCCCATGGAGGGATGGTATGAGGGGTGATGGTTTCAAACTCAGAGAGGGGAGATTTAGACTGGACATTAAGAAGAAATTCTTCCCTGTAAGAGTGATGAGGCCCTGGTCCAGGTTGCCCAGAGAGGTTTTAGATGCCCCATCCCTGGAAACATTCAAGGTGAGATTGGTCAGGTCTTTTTGGCATCTGACAGAGGGAGAAAGGTCTCATTAGTGATTTTTTTTTACCCTTTGTTAACATTTCTTTTCCTATCTTTAGAGCTGATTATTATTGCACCTTCTTATGTCTGGGATTCATTTTTCATACATTAATTTAGGCTCCAGCCTTCCAACTCCTATCCCATTTGTTGGACATAACTGCAGATGCCTTTGAATTAACTCACACTTTGGCAAACACTGATCGGGGGTTCAAATATTACAGAAAAATGATATAATCAGATCAACAGGCATATATTAGATGATCCAAGGTCTGGAGCACCTCTGCTATGAAGACAGGCTTAGAAAGTTGGGGTTGTTCAGCCTGGAGAAGAGAAGGTTCTGGGGGGACCTTATAGCGACCTTCCAGGACCTAAAAGGTGCCTATAAGAAATCTGGGGAAGAGCTGTTCACTGGGACATGGAGCAATAGGATGAGGGGTGATGGTTTTAAACAGAAAAGGGCAGGTTTAGGTTGGATGTGAGGAAAAAGCTCTTCCCCATGAGGTGGTCGATCACTGATTGCCCAGAGGTGGTGCAGGCCCCATCCCTGGAGATATTCAAGGCCAGGCTTGATGGGGTCTGAGCACCCTGATCTGGTCCTAATGTCCCTGCAGGGTTGGACTGGATGAGCTTCAAAGGTCCCTTCCACCCCAAACCATTCAATGAATCTCAATCAGCAGCCTGAGCATCCGCAGTTTGCTCCAGATCTACCCATGAACACACACGCTGAGGCAGCTCCCCCCCAGGATGCTGCAGAAACCACCCCTCTAAATACCAACTGTGCAGCTCAAAGGGCTCATACAGGCACTAAAGACAGCTCCTTCCAACACTTTAAAGGCTGTTATGGTTTATAATCCAGTTTATAACCCAGTTTATAATCCAAGGACAAGATACTACGTATGCACACCTGAGGCATGGGGAAGAACACATGAAACCAAGCATTCCTGTACCAAAAATCCTGGCTGTTATTTCGAAGCATATGAGAAACACAGCCCAACTAAGGACACGATTAACCCATTTGGGTAACAGATGGCATTGAAGAGACCTGGATTCCCACACCCGTTATCGTAAAGCCCCTTGCATGAGGAAATAACCGGGCACAGCACTGGGAAACTGTTTTATTATTTACACAATAAGTTGAAAAGCAAAAGTTTCCCAAGCTTTTCCCCTTTTCTGTCAGCCCCACGCACAATCACTGTGCTTTTTATAGAACGTCAACTACCCCAAAAAGGCGCTGGGGCAAAGCAGATCAGTTGCGCTTAAAGACTTCAAGATGCTCCTGGATGAGATAACAAAGCTTTGTGATGTACACGCGGCAAAGACCATGAGTAAAACTGCATTCGACTTCCCCTCTCTTCGGGAGAAATGCAGCTGACCTTGAGGACAAACCGAAAACTTGCCAGATACCGGCAAATAACCTCGAAACTCAAATAAAGTAAAGGACGCCAGAATGAAATGTTTGGGTTCTTTTCTTTTTTCCAGTCTGTGGACTAAATCTTGGCATATTTAACCTTGTAAACTAAATCTGGGGTGCCTGTAAACACCAATTTTGCCTTAAAGGGCCGCTTTTGTACACAAAAACCCATGTTAAACGAATGCGAGGCGGCGAAACGTTTCTAGTCACAGAATCACAGAATGGCTCGGTTG